>NC_133331.1:203968046-204195009 GCF_042186555.1 Aquarana catesbeiana
ACGTACAGCACGTACAACAGGACTAGAAAAAGGAAGTTCAATAATCAGTAGCCAATATCTTCTGTCTCGTACTTGCTTCAGAGCAAGCGTTGTTTTTGGTCCGTCGGAACAGCATACAGACGAGCGGCTTTCCCTGTCGGACATTCCACTCGTGTGTGTACGCGGCTTTACATTTGTGTATATTGTCACTTTGCCTGCGGTCATCTGTTATAACGAAGGGTATACTGTGGTACATGCTTTAAATAATGTGGATCATGGGTTTCCTGTGAAAGTGAGTTAACAGGTAATAACTCTGTTTTTGCGAATGGGTCAAAATACTTATTTTACTCATTAAAATGCAAATCTATTTATAACTTTTTTGAAATGTGTTTCTGTTGTTATTCTGTCTCTCACTGTTAAAAAATAAACCTACCATTAACCACTTGCTGCCAGCCCGGCTCTCGTTCTGGGTGAACGTCATATGACGGTGAACCCAAACGGCTGTTCCCACACATCCGTGGGGGCGTGCAGCACGGCGATCACGGACGCGTTGTGTTGCTAGAACATGGCGCAACCCCGATCTCTGTAAAGAGCCGCTGACGTGGCTCTTTAACCATGTGATCAGCTGTGCAATTATAGCCAGTCACATGTAAACAAGGTAGTGCCAGTAATCGGCGCTCCTTGCCTCACACTGACAGAGTGTGTGGTGAGGAGAGCCGATCACAGCCGGCATCTCCTCGCAGGAGACAGTTAGAGATGTAATCAGGGCACTGATGATCATTGCCCTGATTACATTAGAGCGCCAGAGGTGCTGGCCACCAGTGCCAGCAATCAGTGCTGGCTTTCAGTGCCCATCAGTAAAACCCATCAGTGCCCCCTATCCATGCCACCTATCAGTGTCCACCAGTGCCTTTCATTAGTGCCGCCTTATCAGCACACATCAGTGAAGGAGAGAAATTATTTATTTATAAAATTTACTGACAGAAACTAAGAAAAACCTTTTTTTTTTCAAAATTTCCGGGCTTTTTTTTGTAAAAAAAATAAAAATCCCAGCAGTGATTAAATACCACCAAAAGAAAGCTCTATTTGTGTGAAGAAAATTATAAAAATTTCACAGGGTTACAGTTTAGCATGACAGCGCAATTCTCATTCAAAATGTGACATTGCTGAAATCTGAAAAATGGCCTGCGCAGGAAGTGGTTGAAAGTGATCTAGTAGTAAAATTATAGAATGATCATTTCTTTGTCAGTGGGCAAACGTACTAAATCAGCAGATGATCAAATACTTTTTTCCCCTCACTGTAAACATCTTGGCCCTCAGAGCGATAAACATGGCTCTGCATCACTGAACCCCCTTCTTCAGAAACCCCTGATCAGGGTTCAATCTGGCAAAACCATGGCTGTGGCTTCTATCAATCACCAGGAACCGTGCAGCCTTGAAGGAAGCAAGCCTGATCATCTCCTGGACAGAGAAACACTGTCCAACAATCTCTGCTGTTTATATCCCAGGAGTGTACAAATGGATGGTGTATTACTTCAATCATTGCCACCTGAACCAAAGGGAATGCCCTTCACACCGGCATCTTCAACCTGATATTTCTGAGATGGGGGACCCCAGATGTAGATATCCTGCCCTTAAGGTTCAAGTTACAAGTTACCTATTTGTGGTCAGGACCAAGGATCCTCTAGCACTGGCACTGTATGCTCTGATAATTTCCTGGACTCAATTCAGGCTATTTTATGCCTTTCCTATAGTGTGAATTCTGCTGGACTTTCCTTCAAAATAGAGCAGAAGAAAACAGCACCAACTGGCCCAGAAGAACCTGCTTCACAGACATATTCAAGATTTCTAGGAGCCAATCTTTGGCCTCTTCTAAATAGGCAACATTTGCTGTCTCAAGGCCCCTAATCCATCCTGCTTCTCAGTCTCTGGCTTGGGGAACAAAAGAGGTCTCTGATTCTGTCATTCCCACATTGCTAAAAGCATGGAAAGTCACTTCCGGGAAGATCTACTACCATACCTGGAAATCCTCTATCTGGTGTGAACATAGGCACTTCAACCCCAGAGATTATTTTGGTCTTCCAATTACACAAAAAGTTCAACTACCCATGGGACTTTTATGATGACATCACCAACAGCTAGGTGGATAATAAAAAAACAAAAGCTTGTTGTTCGTATACAAAATAATAAAAAATTCTTATAACAAGCATAGGAGATATTTAAAAATAAAGAAGACTGATTTACCTATTGTCAATCTACTTAACATAACAGAATTATAAATGCAATTCTATATCTTTCTCATTCAATTACTTATAGTTTCACATAATTTCAGTAAGTAAAATGAAGTGCAACACAAATCTCAATGTGTCTTGTGAATATTAATTTACTTCTTTAGGAGTAGATGCTACTGACAAGGTGTCTATAAGGTAAAGAAATTGGGTTAGATTTATGAAGCAATGATAAGAAAATGGCATATCTATCTGCCATGATTTGATTTATTGCCAGCCCCTAATGGCAAGATTATGGAGACACACACAAATGATTCTCTTTAAAGATAATACTGCAATGATGTAGGATGGTAACCACCAAGGGTATCTGCCCCAGTAGCTGTGGGGAGGGGGCAAAGGATAGCGTAGATGAAGAAATGAAAGGTCAGAGCAACCAGTGGTGGACCCAAAAATGTTGTTGGAACCTAGAAAGTATATGTGCATACAGAAAAACTCTAAAATGCAAAGTGACCAAGACATGCTCAAAGTAAATAAGGAAGTCTAGCTGTATCCGTATTTGGATCTCTAAACTGTTACCATAAGTGAAAGTGCATAAAAAAAAAAGAAAATCCAAAAGCGTGAACCAACAGTGAATAATCACGAAAGGTAAGACCTCATAATAAAAGACTAAAGAAATGGCAAAATGTAAATCAAAATAGAAGTAAACACGATAAGTGAGCTAGTAAATGTACAAGACATTTGATTGACACTGTTTATTTTCATTGTGTTATTTTTGTATTGTTAAAGGGGTTGTAAAGGTTCCTTTTTTTTTTGGCCCCAATCCTCATCTTCTGGGGTCCCTCAGCAGCTGTCTCGGCTCCTCCCCGCATCCGCTAACCCCCGTTCTGGGAAGCGCTCTCCCAAGGGGGTTAGCTTGCGGGCGCGCTCCCGTGATACAGTCGCATATAGCGCAAAAAATAAAAACCGCAGAGGCGATCAAATACTACCAAAAGAAAGCTCTATTTGTGGGAAAAAAAGAACGTCAATTTTGTTTGGGTGCAATGTCGCACGACTGTGCAATTGCCAGTTAAATCGGTGCAGTGCTGAATCGCAAAAAGTGCTCTGGTCTTTGGCCAGCCAAATGGTCCGGGGCTTAAGTGGTTAAAAGGGTTACACTCACAAGCATGGAGCTGAAAGTCACATGTACAGCAAGGTAGATGTCTCCTCTCCTGGCCTGTATGAATGGGTTGGCTCCCAAAAGCGAGTGATGTGGATGAGGGATGTTATAGCAAGTCCTGCTTCCTCATGATGTCAGGCTGTGTTTGCTGCAAGACATGCGCACGGTCCAGCCGGCACTGCGTGACGTCACTCGCGGTCGTGAAGGGAAGACCAAGTGAGTGAAGTAACTCCTAGCTAGCAGAGCGGTTGCCAAGACAACATGTTTCGGAGGTGCGGCCTCCTTCAGGTCATGCCCTTATCTCCGCTAGCCTGGTTTTATATATATGAAACCTCCCGCCCCTCCCACGGAACAGCTGATGCCATTCAATAGGTCAGGAGCACGGAGCTCACAACAGGAACTATATTCAAAGGGGGGGGGCCTGATACATAGCAACAGCATCCGAGAAAAGACAAAATAGATATAGTGTTTAATTATACTATTTCAAATACATAAAACATTTAAAATAAATTTTAAAATTATATATGTACATTGAAACACATATATAAAATATAATATAATAAGATAAAATTTAAATGAATTTTGATTCTCATTATTGTCATTAACAGTATAAATGCTTGGAGAACTATTACAAAAAAAAAATATTTTTTTATTATAGATTATCATATTTTTTGCTTAAATTCATCCTTAATTGTCTTAGAATCATCATTTTAATTTTTAATAACTTTTTGATGATTCTTTATTGTTATTAACCTACTCATAATTTAAAATTTCTGAATTTCTAAACTTTTGTGCATAATTTCCAATTCTCAATTAATTAATCAGTCAATAGATATGCAGTTAATAAATTGATTAACATCTTTAAAGGGATTATAAATATATCAAATATAAAATATAATATAAGGATAATATATAAAAATAATAATAATAAATATGCAGAACAACATGCCACTTAACATTAATGGTACTCTGATATAAAATATTACTATCTCAAGTTCCTCATTTAATCCATCGGGTGTCATGCTGTTTAAGGTAAAAATCCAAAAAGATTCTCGTTTACATAAACGAGCAAATCTTTTGCCTTCCAGGATCAACATGGATATAGAGTCAATACCAAAAAGTTCCAAACCTTCAGTGCTACCCCCATGTTTGTGTTTAAAGTGATGTGTGAAACTGTGTTTTTCTACATGAAAAGTAAAAATAAAAAAAATACCACTTATATGAATCTGCACGTGTCCAATATATCAAGCAATAGATCAAAATGATTCGTCAATAAGACGGGCTACCTCCCAAGTAGCAAAAAAGGCTATGCAGGTGAAAAAAGAAAATAAGAGACCAGAGCGGCCCCAAGAATGCAAACAGAGGGAGAAGCTGCCACATAATGAGATCAATTTCAAATAACTTTATTGAAAAATTGTACAAAAGTTAAAATGAAGATCCCACATATGTTGTGTAAAACCACACAGGTGGGGTCCGTTCCTCCGCAATATCTACTGACAATATGAAACAAACATGATAATAACAGACTGTAAATAATACAACGTTGTGTAATTAAAAATAGACGCTGGTAAAGCAAACCCTCCCCTGAGTCCCTGAGCTGGAGCTGCCTGTTATCGTTGCAGGCCTAGTGCTGGCTGACATAGGGCAATGTCCACTTAGGTTTACAGAACAGCTATAAAATGTCCCAAGTCATTTATGGAGATATATATGCCCAAACTAGGGCTTGAATAGTTTCATATATGTACTTCAATGTGAACGAATAGGGTACATGAATAGAATGCTGCTGCTTTACTGGGACAGTGAATGCATCACAATGATAGTCCTACCTCCTCATTGAAGTGTTTGGTTTTTTCCCCCTCCCCTCTTTCTGGATAAACTGCAAACATTATGTTTTGCATGTCCTACACCAATGGTTCATTAGGTCTTTATACCTGTGTCATTAGAGTATTTGACTGTAGTTTTATGTTGTCTCCACAAGGTGGCGATAAATAATCCAATGTGCAGTTGAAATTTTTGATTGGCTAGATAGCCCTATTTAATGATATCGATCACAATAGCACAATGTCCAGATGAAGTCCTCATTTTGTAGCACGAAACACGTCGACATATCGATGCCATAGACACCGGGGACTCCCCCCTCTCTGTTCCCGAGCAAGCCTACGCTGTTGTGTCAGCACGGTGACACTGCACATGGACATTCCAGCGTCTATTTTTAATTACACAACTTTGTATTATTTAGTCTGTTATCATGTTTGTTTCATATTGTCAGATATTGCGGAGGAACGGACCCCACCTGTGTGGTTTTACACCACATATGTGGGATCTTCATTTTAACTTTTGTGCAATTTCTCAATAAAGTTATTTGCAATTGATCTCATTGGGTGGCAGGTTCTCCCTCTGTTTGCATTCTTGGGGCTGCTCTGGTCTCTTATTTTCTTTTTTCACTATGTTTTTCTACCTTCTTCTCTATAAGCAACAAAAAAGGAATCGCCCTTGGGACTTTAAATCCATACACACATCAACCCCTGAAGAGAGAGCTGGGTCTCGTGAAACGCGTCGGGTACATTAGATGCCTGTGTATCACCTGTTTTTTACTCCTAGGGTAAATTAGATGCCCATGTATTACATGTCTATTACTCATTTATGTACCTATTGTTCAATTCTTATGTATGTTATTCTACAATTGGCCATTGCTGATGATACTAATGTATGCATAATTTTTACCTGAATAAACGCATATACTTTATACTTCAAAGGCCTTGTTCAAACAGGGCATACACAGCGTACCTTTACGGGCACGCACTGGTGTTCCATGCATCTCTGTGCAGGCAGTCCCATTGGTGTCATTTGGGATGTAGTACCTGCACGAAAACAGACGTTGCTCCCAATTTTACATCCATGTAGGTCCTCATGCATGTCCCTGAGCTCACACTGTCTGCGTTCGGGGTCATTTACCCACATCCACACGGATGTCAGATTTTCACCATTTTGCAAAAAAGGCACAATGTATAAGTTACAAATATTTGTTCTTTATTAACTCAATACAGATAAAGCTTTTATATTTAGTAGGAATTTTGTAAAATTTGCTGTGTATTTATCTGCTAATTTTTAGTAAAAATATTGTTTTGATAAACATATGCGCAAATATTGTGGGACCTTAGAAATCTGTAGCAACTTCTTTTTATTCTACTGGTCATGTGCTTTCAGAAAATATATGGTTGGGGGGGGGGGGGGGTTCTTTTACAAACTTTGAAAGCTATAAGTGAAAAATCAAAAAGCAAAGGAAAAATTGCAAAAATAGTCTGGCCACCTGAAGGTAAAAATGGAGCACAGGGCCTGGCAGCAAAAGGATTAAACTCCCCAGCATGTTATCCTATGTGTCCATGCGGACAATGGAAAATTGACTATGAAATACTGCAATTTTCCTTTCTGAATGAGCTCCATGTCAGCCTACCACTGGATGTGGTCTCTGTGTTCACATGCTAAATGCATTGTCTATCAGGGAGACCCGGTGCTGGTCTTTATTTGGGGCTGACATTTGTTTTTCTGCAGAAACAGAAGCCAGGGAAAAAACAATAAGCTTTTTCAATGACTATTAAGCAGCAGTGCAGTGCCTCATCCATAAGGAAGTATCTCAGTAATAATAAGGCAAGTGTCCACTCCAGCCATCATATTGCACTGCTTCCCCATCAAGAGTGATTTACACCTCATATGCCACCCCAGAGACCAGCAGAGAGGCTCCCTGATAAATGATGCATTTAGCATGTGAATATGGGGAATATATCCAGTGGTAGGCTGACATGGAGCTGTCAGAAAATAGGCTTTTATCAGCGTTTTTTAACAGGGGCGTTTTCTGACTGGGTTTGAAGAGGAGTTTTTCAGCTGTAACAACGCTCTAACTCTGAAAAATGCAGCTATTCAGTGTTTTTGAGCCATAAGCTTTTGTGGGAGTATAGTTTTGTTAAAAAAACGCAAACGCTAAAAACTCTAAAGCAAAGACACTGCAAAACACAGAAAAACTCACGTTTATTTCGCAGCATTCTACAGCTAAAGCTTGCTTGAGGCCTTATATTCATTCATATTTGTGTATTTGCTTTTGTTTTTGTCTCTCTGTTCCTTTGTGGTTGGCTATGTTTTGCTTTTTGTTTCCTGTTGTTTTTATTGTGAGTATATGTTGTCTTGTGTGCTCTTTTATTTCCTAAAATAGGAGGCAGTCCCTTTAAGCTGGCCATACATTATACATTTTTTTTTTGTACAAATTTTCTTTAGATTTACCAAAAACATATGATATGAGGTCTACCCTAAACATTTTCACTTTGTATGCAATCAGGTAGACCCTTGCACTACATAGTTGAAGGTAAATCTAAAGTAAATTAAATAAGAGAATTGTATAATGTATGGCCACTTGGGATGCACTCCCTGCGCTGTGTGGGGCCATGGATTCTCTGGCCTGGGCCATCACATCACGGTGTGTATTTCAGTGCATAGAAGCTGTATGACCATAGTTGGTGGTTGTTAGCTCAAATCTTATATATTTGATGCCAGGATTGTGTGGATAGGCACCAACATCCACAGGATCAATAGATAAAAACAAACTTTTTTTTCTAGTTATGGGACTGTAAAGGTGCCAAAAATTGTATCAAAGTATGCTCTGTTAAATTTAACTTGTATTACAGTATAAAACAGTTAAAACAAGTGCCATTGAACTTGGTATTAGATAACATGGATACATAAAACTTATTTCCACGTGTTTAACAGACAATTGCTCTTTCTTCCCCTCAATTCAACAGTGAGGCTCCCAGATGGAAATTGGGTTAATGCAATAATAATGACGCATAGCTTCTATCAGGAAGATGAATTTGCTCTTCCCTCTGAGCTTTGCAAGGGGCATTCTACTTCAAGATCCACCATTCCTAGGTAGATAAGATAACTCCTCTCAAGAGATTACATCCTAAAAGTACCTCCTGCACAAAGGTGTCTACACTTCACCAGGTCCTTAGGAGCTTCCTGCGCACCCTGATATCAAGCCTCTGTGGCCCAGATTTGTAGGGCCATCACCTGGTTTTCTTTTTATAACCTTTTTCAAGTTCTATTAGGTGGATGTTCTATCAACTTGGGGATGCAGCTTTTGGCCTCAAGGTTCCTACAGCAACACTCGAAGTTGGGTCTTTTGACCTTTGTTGTTGGACCTGTTGGTATAGTTCTGCTTGCCTTGTTGTTCACACTTCTTATCCATTGCTTGGGGATGTCCCAAGGTCTATAAATTTTGAGCCTGTGTCCTTTACTATATGATTAAGATAAAAGGGATTTTGACTTGCCCATAAATGCCATATTTTTGAGTACAGGACACAGGCCACGCTATCATTGCATGGCGCTGCTCTCACCAGCATTAAGAATCCTCCTGCCAGAGGAAAAGGAAGATGAAATGAACCTATTACATCAATGGAATTGACTGAAGACACTTAGGTAAAAAGGAAATTGTCCAGTATTTTTTTTTTCCTTAATGGCACTGGGGAGTTATTCAAGTGGGAACAGAGAAATCCTTTTTGCAGGATTTTGATTTTAAAATGGTTATATTTCCTCAGGACATTGAGTTATATTGGTAGTTAGCAACTTACTTGACATAGGGTTTATTGATTGTGGGCCCCTGAGACCCCCAAAGGGCCGAACATAAAATTCAGTGTATATAATGGCATGGAAAACTCATACTACAGTAAATGCTCAGAGACTGAAAATGCAACAGAAGATGGTTAACTCGGACATACTATATGAGTGTTGGCTGCTGGGGACCAGGGGCTGCACAGTAGGTACCAAAGGCCCTTCTCTCTCAAGGGCTACAGGTCAGGCAGCAGAAATTTTAGCATATAGAGTAGATATTAAAGCGGAACAAAAGGGAGGACCCCCACTTTGCCAACATCCAAATATTAGAGAAAAGGATTGAGAGAGTAACATTTAACTCTCTCAAAAAAAGGCGGACTTTGTGGGCACAACACAAGGTAATATGTATAAAAAAAATACATCTTTATTACAAAATTGTTTAAAACCACACACGATAAAAACACAGTAACACCCTCTACTAGACAGTAGGTCAACAGATACCAAATTACAGTCATTGAGGCATGGATCCTTTCATATAGAATAGTGGAAAGTCCATCAATATGCAGAAAAAAGTGTAGATAAGTATCGAAACATCAGGTCCATAAATTCCTCCATGCATGCTTGTCAACGCGTTTCGCAACTAATTGCTTCCTCAGGACATACTGGGTAGGTGCTGATAAAGATTAAAAGTAACGCAAGAACAGAAAAAAGAAGTAAATAAGTATCAAATATCAAAACTATGCACATTTATATTTAACAGGTATATACAGTTGTGTGAAAAAGTATTTGCCCCCTTCCTGATTTTTTTATTTTTTTTGTATATTTCCCACACTTAAATGATTCAGATCATCAAACAAATCTTAATATTACACAAAGATAACCTGAGTAAATCCAAGAAGCATTTTTATAAAATTATTATTTAATTTATTAAGGGAAAAAAGCTGTTCAAACACGCCTGGCCCTATGTAAAAAAGTAAATGCCCCCTCCTATGCTGAATCATGAATGAACTGTGATTAACCACAATTTTTTTGAAAGTGTGATTTAAATTTCACTTGCCACACCCAGGCCTGATTACTGCCAGACCTGTTGAATCAAGAAATCACATAAATAAAAGCTGTCTGACAAAGTGAAACACGCTAACAGATCACAAAAAAGCCATACATCATGCCACAATCTAAAGAAAATCAAGAACAGATTAGAAACAAAATAATGTACATGTATCGGTCTAGGAAGGGTTTCAAAGCCATTTCTAAGGCTTTGGAACTCCAGCGAACCATGGGGAGAGCCATTATTCACAAATGGAGATAGCTGGGAACAGTGGTGAACTTTCCCAGGAGTGGCCGGCCTACAAAAATGACTCCAAGAGCATGACGACGACTCATCCAGGAGGTCATAAAAGAACCCAAAACAACATCTAAAGAACTGCAGGCCTCACTTGCCTCAGGTAAGATCAGTGTTCAACAATAAGAAAGACTGGGCAAAAATGGCATCCATGGGAGAGTACCAAAAAGAACACAAAGGCTCATCTCACATTTACCAAAAAACATCTTGATTTTCCCCAAGACTTTTAGGCAAATACTCCATTGACTGATGAGACAAAAATTTTACTTTGTGGAAGGTGTGAGTCCCGTTACATCTGGCATAAAACAAATACAGCATTTCATAACAAGAACATCATACCAACAGTCAGACATGGTGGTGGTAGCGTGATGGTCTGGGGCTGCTTTGCAGCTTCAAGACCTGGATGACTTACCATAATTGATGGAACCATGAATTCTGAGCTCTACCAGAAAATCCCAAAGGAGAATGTCCGGCTATCAGTTTGTGACCTCAAGCGCAAGTGCACTTGGCTTATGCAGCAGGACAATGATCCAAAACACAACAGCAAGTCCACCTCCAAATGGTTCAAACAAAGCAACATTTTGGTTTTGGAGTGGCCTAGTCAAAGCCCAGACTTAAATCCAATTTAAAACAATTCTGCAAAGAAGAGTGGGCCAAAAGTGCTCCACAGCAATGTGAAAGACTCATTGCCAGTTATCGCAAACGCTTGATTGCAGTTGTTGCCACCAAGGGTGGCACAACCAGTTATTAGGTTTAGGGGACAATTACTTTTGCACATAAAGCCAGGCAGGTTTGGACAGCTTTTTTGCCTTAATAAATGAAACCATCATTTAAAAACTGCGGGAGCGCAATGCATTGCTGTATGATGATTAGCCCGAGCATGCACCATGACCTGCATGCTTTGGCCAATCACAGTGCCCTCAGCTAAGAGAGCCATAATTATTAATATATTAAAGTGAGTCTAATATATATATATATATATACACAGTATATATCTCCACTGCATACAGTTTAGCTATATCTCACTGCAGTCCGTTCCTGGTGGTGTACTGTTCCTACTATACTTCTGGCAGGCAGATAATTCAGTTAGCTGCAGTGTATTTCATATATATATATACAGTCAGTCTAGTATGTGTGTGTGTATATATATATATATATATATATATATATATATATATATATATATATATATATATATATATATATATATATATATATATCCACTGCATACAGTTTAGCTAGATCTCACTGCAGTCCGTTCCTGGTGTACTATACTTCTGGTAGGCAGGTGATTCCGTTAGCTGCAGAGTATTTCATATATATATACATACATATACATATATACAGTCAGTCTAGTGTGTGTGTGTGTGTATGTATATATATATATATATATATAGTTTAGCTAGATCTCACTGCGGTCCGTTCCTGGTGGTGTACTGTTTCCACTATACTTCTGGCAGGCAGGTCATTCAGTTGGCGGCAGTGTATTTCATATATTTATATACAGTCAGTCTAGTATGTGTGTGTGTATATATATATATATATATATATATATATATATCCACTGCATACAGTTTAGCTAGATCTCACTGCAGTCCGTTCCTGGTGTACTATACTTCTGGTAGGCAGGTGATTCCGTTAGCTGCAGAGTATTTCATATATATATATATATATATATATATATATACAGTCAGTCTAGTGATATATATATATATATATATATATATATATATATATATATATATATATATATATATATATATATATATATATATATACAGAGGCGTATCTAGTGAAAATGGCGCCTATGGCAAGCACTGAAACTGCGCCCCTGTCAAAAAACAAACAAAAAAAAAAACAGCTAACAAAACTACAAGTCAAGCTCTTTAATCTTTCTATTAACAAATTATGGATTAGTACTACATAAACTGCCCAATGGATCAGTTCGCCCCTGGTCATTAAACATTCTACATTCAGTGAAAGTTCGTGTACTGCAAAGTTTGCACTGCATGAACTTTCACTGGATGTGGACTGTTTAAGGAGCTTGTTGCACAAATCACTTTATTAAACTTTATGATATCTATTTATTTAATCCATATTGAGCACTATTTGATTGGCTGCTTCTGCTTGGCATATACACACAATCAAATATGGTGCTCAATATGGATTAAATTAATATGCATAGCCATAAATATCAGAAATAAAAGTGTAATAAAGTGATTTGTGCAACAGCAGGTACTACTTTTAAATAGACTACAAATGCGACTACAACAGATGACCAGACTGCGAATGTGACTACAGCTGATGACCAGACTGCGAATGCGACTACAGGAGATGACCAGATTGCGAATGTGACATACTACAGGAGATGACCAGACTGCGAATGTGACTACAGGAGATGACTAGACTGCGAATGTGACTACAGGAGATAACTAGACTGCGAATGCGGGGGGCGTGTCCAGGATGGCGACGGGAGAGGACGCTCAGTAACAGAGCTCCTGGAGACTGCTTTTTATCCTTCCTATAACCCCGGATCTAGTGCCAATCCTGTGCCGATCGAGAGCCCAGAGGATCGGCGGGGACCCCGGGTCATGCCCAGCGGCAAATACAGAAGGTCCAAATCGGCAACGGCACATCCTGAAGGAGCGAGGACACGGAGCCAGGCGGCCATTACAACGCACATGGCGTCCCAGACGGAGGCAGCGGACTCTCCTCCAGCTACGGCTGCTGATCTAGCTGCAGCCATTCAAACAATTGCCTCGGGTCAGGCGGCCCTAATGGACAAGATAGATCATGTCCAAACCAATGTGGACTTTATCCGAAGAGACCTGGACTCCTTCCGCGGCCGCATGGCGGAGGTGGAGCAGCGGGTCTCCGGGACTGAGGACACTGTACGTGATCACTCAGGGGACCTACACACATTGAAGGCGAGGGTGAAAGCCCTGGAGAGTAGGGCAGAAGATGCCGAGAATAGGAACAGGAGGAGCAATCTCCGCATCGTCGGCCTCCCGGAGGGAGCTGAAGGTATGGACCCTACTGCATTCACAGAGCGACTCCTGAAGGATCTGCTCCCCGGGGCGAGATTCTCTCCCTTCTTCACTATAGAAAGGGCCCACCGCATGCCAGCGACACGGGGGCCGCAGGGCTCCCCCCCTCGCACATTCATATTTAAAATGCTCCATTTTAAGGATAGGGATATGATACTGAGAGAAGCCAGAGCACTGCAAGAGCTGAAATATGAGAACACGCGGCTGATGATATTCCCTGACTTTTCCATGGAGACACAGAGGCAGCGTAAATCGTTCGATACAGTGCGCGCCAAACTGCGGGCCAAAGGTATAAAGTATAGTATGCTTTTTCCGGCACGTCTCCGGGTGGAGGATGGAGAGTCCACCCGCTTTTTCACCTCGCCGGCGGAAGCCTCCTCCTGGATAGAGACGGTACGCAGGCACTAAATATTGCTGGTTATATACCCTCTCATTTATACATCCCCACACGGATGCAACAGTGTGATCCCGGTGTTGAAAAGGAGTCAGACGGCTGAGCAGACCAACTCTCCAGACCTAATTAATGACGGAGATCCTCACTCCAATAATGCCCACCTCCTATCAGGGCTGCTCTGGGTTTCCCGTGTGCCAGAGAAATACGAGCAGGGACTTGCATGACACATCCTGAAACACACGGCAGTCCTCTCTTTACTGCTGGCTTTCCCTATGTTCCTCTAAGGGGAGTGGGAGGGTTGCCGCCGCACGGAATGTGAACTATGAGCCCTGCTTGGGATCCAGCTTAAGGGGGGGTCCCGTTCCTTCCCCGCCATGCTGCTGGATTTTTCTGTACCATGGGACTTCTCTGTGCAGGGGGAGGTTGAGAAGAGGTGCAGCGTGTCCCGTCATGCCTAGCTCTGCAATACAGCTAAGACTGCACTCCTTAGAAATGTTGTGGATTACTTTATGGTTCTAGTTCTACAGGTTTGCAACTAAGTTTTCCTACCCCCAGCTTATGCTGGGAGACTGCACTGGTCCCACATATCTCAGTCTCCATCAACCGGTCCATGTACTGTACTCCAGAGGACGGGACTCCGGTGCCTTCTTGTACACGATACCTCCACGGAGGCATGTTGCCTCTAGTTGTCTCGGGAATAAGGCTCCCTCCGGTTGGGGTGGGGGGTGGCGGGGAGGGGGGTGGGGGGAAGGTTGGGGGGGTTTTTGTTTGGTTTGTACGCAAGTATGTTAAGGGAAGTCAGTTCAATCAGTGTGTTATGTGCTATATATTGCATGTTGAAATGGTTACACAATCTGGCAAGGCATATGTGACGGTGGGCGGCTCGCGATTGGTGGTGATGTCATATCCTGCTTTTAATGTACGATGGTGGCTTAATGTCTTTATGTAAAATTGTCTCCTGGAACACCAGGGGTCTAAACTCCAAGGTTAAACGATCACTGGTGTTCCAGTTCCTGCAGAGACAGTCCCCCCACATATGCATACTTCAGGAGACGCATCTTGTGGGAGGGAAAACAATGAGCTTGCGTAGGCCCTGGGTGGGGCATGCGTACCATTCTACCTACTCTAACCTGGCAAGAGGGGTGAGTGTCCTGGTGCGCAAATCCCTCCCCTTCCGTTTGCTAGCTCTAGATATAGACCCCGGAGGGCGATACATAATCATTCATGCTATCATAATGAACCTGGAGCTGGTGGTGGTGGGACTCTATATCCCCCCTCCTGCCTCGGTCTCCTTTCTTTATCAACTGATCTCTAAAGTTTCACAATATGCCACTGATAATGTTCTGCTGCTGGGGGACTTTAATATGGTCCCGGATCCTGAAGTGGATAGGATGTCTAGGTCATCGGGCCCCTTGTCCGACCTTAATGCGTGGGCAGAGGCCTTCAATCTTACAGATGTCTGGCGATGGAGAAATCCTCGGGTGCAGGCATTTACCTGTCACTCAGCCACGTACAAAACTTTTTCTAGAATAGACCTGGTCTACTCAGGGGGAACGATCCTGTCTAGTATTAAAGACATTGTTATTCTCCCCAGAGGGATCTCGGATCATGCCCCTGTCTCCCTGCAGCTAGAACTAACAAACCGCGCTCCAGAAGGGCTATGGCGACTTTCCAGATTCTGGTTATCTGACTCAAGGGTGGATGTCCCGTGTAGAGCTGATCTGGCTGAATTCTGGGTGAACTGGGATAGATCTATCCCTGTCCCGGTTGTCTGGGATGCATTTAAGGTGTGTATGAGAGGTAAGTTTCAGGACCGAGTAGGAAAAGTTCGTAGAGGGGCCCGTGGGGAACTTGAGAGGGCAGAAGCTAGGGTGAGTGGGCTGGAGGCGGCCTATGTTAGAGATCGTACCTCTCAGGCGTATGCTTCCTTGCAGGAGGCGCTGAGGGACGTCTCTCTCATACGCATATCAAATACAAAACTCCATCTTCTGCATCAGAGCCAGCGGATTTTCGAGCAGGGGGAGAGAAGTGGTCGCTTATTGGCCTGGCTGTCAAGGGAGTATTCCTCCCCAGTATCTATACCCTGTATCCGGTCCTCTGATGGAGAAGCCCTAACGGATCCCTCGCAAATAAATGAACAATTTGCAACTTACTATCAAGAACTTTATAGCTCTAGAGTGCAATTCACTGAACCTGAGTTGCAGGCGTACCTTGAGGGGATAGACTTGCCATGCCTAACAGACGCTACTAGAGAGAGATTGGATGGTCCTCTTACTCTCAAGGAGCTCCAGCTAGCGGTGAAATCCCTCCAGAGCGGCAAGACACCGGGACCGGATGGTTACCCGGCGGAATTCTATAAACAATATACAGAAGAAATCTTGCCTATCTACAGGGAGGTGTTGCTGAAAACATTTGAGAGTGGAGTTCTCCCCTCGTCTATGTCCGAGGCGGTAATTGTTGTCCTCCCTAAGCCTGGTAAGGATCCGGAGCTGTGTTCCTCCTACCGCCCAATCTCGTTACTAAACGTGGACCTCAAAATACTTGCCAAGGCCTTGGCGGGGCGCCTAAATTCAGTGATCACAGCTTTGATCCACCCGGACCAGTCCGGGTTTATGCCGGGCAGAGGGACAGACATAAACATACGCAGGCTCCTGACGCATTTGGATGCGGCACCGGAGGGCAGCCCGGGGGTAGTGGTGTCCTTGGACGCCGAGAAAGCGTTTGATTCCGTTGAATGGGAGTACCTCTGGGCTGTCCTCCGGAAGTTCGGGTTCGGACCGACGTTTATTGGGTGGCTGCGCCTATTGTACGCCTCACCCAGGGCTAGGGTACGTACGAGTAATTCATTATCAAGGGAGTTTCCCCTGGGCCGGGGAACTAGACAGGGGTGTCCGCTGTCACCGGGGCTGTTTGCCCTGGCGGTGGAGCCCCTAGCGGCCAAAATTCGGGCAGAATCCGGGATCAGGGGGCTTCAAATGGGAGTGGTGGAGGAGAAAATATCCTTGTATGCAGATGACACCATCCTGTATTTGAATGATGTCTCCTCCTCACTCCCAGTGGCTCTGCGGTTGGTAGATGAATTTGGGTCCTTCTCGGGAGTTAGGATCAATTGGAGTAAATCTCTGATTTATCCCTTGAGCCCTAACAGACCTAGACCTCCTAGTCAGAGTCAATTGGTATGGGTAGATAGGTTTAAATATCTGGGGATTCAGATAGGAGGACCAGTGGCCCAGTATTTGGATCTCAACCTAAACCCCTTACTGGCGCAGTTCTCTAAAAAGTGCACTGAATGGAGGTCGCTCCCCCTGACGCCAGTGGGGAGAGTGAATTTAATTAAGATGGTATTCCTCCCAAAATTCCTCTATCTGTTTAGGAACAGCCCAGTACAGATACCGGCCTCCTACTTTGCCAAAATAAAAGCTATAATCACCTCCTTTCTGTGGTTGGGGAAGGTGCCCAGGTTGGCGCTGACTACTCTGCAGCTGACATTAGGACAAGGGGGGTTGGCTCTTCCGGACTTCCAGGCATACTATTGGGCGGCTATATTGGTGACAGCCCGATGGTGGTTCTCCCAGCCCAGGGATAACCCCGCAGTAACCCTAGAGGCTGCGATCCTGGGCTCATATGCCGCTCTCAGCAACCTGGTGTTCCGTGGACCCAAGGCCTACCCGAACTTGACGACCCCAATGCGCACTACCATTGCGGTCTGGCAGAAGGCCAGGGCGAGTTTTCGGTCTGCAGGTAAAATATCCCCTCACACACCTCTATGGGGCAACCCCAATCTTCCTCACTTACGAACGGTGCCGGACCCATAGGTCTGGGCAACTAAAGGTATAATGAATCTTAGACATCTGGTAACGGGGGGAAGGTTGATGACATTCCAGGAATTAAAAGGGAAATATGGACTGCCCAATTGGATGTTCTTTCGCTTCCTGCAGGTGAGGCACGCATTCCAGCATCAGTTTCCCGGGGGCATCAACCTTGAGTCAGACCCTGTGGAGAAGCTGCTCTCCACAAAAATTTTGGTAGCTCCTCTCTCGACAATATATTTTCATATAACAGCTGCCAGGCCCACAAAACTGGGGAAACTATTCCTAAAGTGGAAGGAGGACTTGCCCTCTCTCGAGGAGGAGGAGTGGGAGACGTGTCTCTCTTCATACGTCTCCAGCTTGATCTCTGCCAGAGACCGGTTCCTGCAACTAAAATTCCTGCATAGGGCCTATTATACGCTACGCAAATTGGCAGTTATTTATCCAGACAGGTCTCCGGCCTGCCCGCGATGCGGAGATTTGGACGCCTCTTTTTTGCACATGACGTGGTCATGTCCTGGATTGCGGGGGTATTGGGAGCAGGTCCTGGCGGACGTCAACCAGACAGTGGAGACTACGATTCCACTATGCCCACGTGCATTGCTGCTGAATGTATTGGTGGACTCTGGTGTAGGGAAATATGCCAAATTGTTTATAGCATTTGCCACATATTACGCCCGAAGGGAGATTCTGTTGAGATGGAAGTTGAGTGAGCCGCCTACCGTCAATGCCTGGAGAAAGACTCTAAATACTGTTTTGCCATTATATAAAATAACATATGTTAACAGGAATTGTCCGTCTAAATTTGATAAGATATGGTCTTCGTGGATCGACTCCTGGGGATCTCTCCCATTGGAGGTCTCTCCACCTAGCCCTGGTTTGGATCCGTAGATCAGACTGGTAGAGATCTAATGCATGCCAATTTACGAAAGGCTATTGCTGGTGGGCTTCCATTCTCCCCTCCCTCTTCCCGGTCCCTCTCCCCCTCCCTTCCCATATGATCCTGCCGGTCTCCCCCCCCCCCCCCCCCCAGATGCTCATTCTGTAATAATTAGTTAGGGTAAGGGGATCTCCCCCTTCGACAGAGAATCACTGCTAAATCCTGAATAATTCAACAATTGTCTGACCCTTTGGACATATCTACTGGTAATGCAAATACCTATGTGACGATTTCAATTGATGTAATACACTAACGTTCCTTCTTTTTCACTTGTATGATGCATTGTACACTGACGTGTTTGTTTCGATTGCAATAAAATTTACCTTTGTAAAAAAAAAAGACTGCGAATGCGACTACAGGAGATGACCAGATTGCGAATGCGACATACTACAGGAGACGACCAGACTGCGAATGAGACATACTACAGGAGATGACCAGACTGCGAATGTAACATACTACAGGAGATGACCAGACTGCGAATGAGACATACTACAGGAGATGACCAGACTGTGAATGAGACATACTACAGGAGATGACCAGACTGCGAATGCGACATACTACAGGAGATGACCAGACTGCGAATGCGACTACAGGAGATGACCAGACTGCGAATGCGACTACAGGAGATGACCAGACTGCGAATGCGACTACAGGAGATAACCAGACTGCAAATGTGACTACAGCAGATGACCAGACTGCGAATGTGACTACAGGAGATGACCAGACTGCGAATGTGACTACAGGAGATGACCAGACTGCGAATGCGACTACAGGAGATGACCAGACTGCGAATGTGACTACAGGAGATGACCAGACTGCGAATGCAACTACAGAAGATGACCAGACTGTGAATGAGACTACAGGAGATGACCAGACTGCGACATACTACAGGAGATGACCAGACTGCGAATGCGACTACAAGAGATGACCAGACTGCAAATGCGACTACAGGAGATGACCAGACTGCTAATGTGACTACAGGGGATGACCAGACTGTGAATGCGACTACAGGAGATGACCAGACTGCGAATGCGACTACAGGAGATGACCAGACTGCGAATGCGACTACAGGAGATGACCAGACTGCCAATGTGACTACAGGAGATGACCAGACTGCGAATGTGACTACAGGGGATGACCAGACTGCGAATGCGACTACAGGGGATGACCAGACTGCGAATGCGACTACAGGAGATGACCAGACTGCGAATGCGACTACAGGAGATGACCAGACTGCGAATGCGACTACAGCAGATGACCAGACTGCGAATGCGACTACAGCAGATGACCAGAATGCGACATACTACAGGAGATGACCAGACTGCAAATGCGACTACAGCAGATGACCAGACTGCGAATGCGACTACAGGAGATGACCAAAATGCGACTACAGGAGATGACCAGACTGCTAATGCGACTACAGGGGATGACCAGACTGCGAATGCGACTACAGGAGATGACCAGACTGCGAATGCGACTACAGGAGATGACCAGACTGCGAATGCGACTACAGAAGATGACCAGACTGCGAATGAGACTACAGGAGATGACCAGACTGCGAATGCGACATACTACAGGAGATGACCAGACTGCGAATGCGACTACTATTTATTTAATCCATATTGAGCACTATTTGATTGGCTGCTTCTGCTTGGCATATACACACTATCAAATATGGTGCTCAATATGGATTAAATTAATATGCATAGCCATAAATATCAGAAATAAAAGTGTAATAAAGTGATTTGTGCAACAGCAGGTACTACTTTTAAATAGACTACAAATGCGACTACAACAGATGACCAGACTGCGAATGTGACTACAGCTGATGACCAGACTGCGAATGCGACTACAGGAGATGACCAGATTGCGAATGTGACATACTACAGGAGATGACCAGACTGCGAATGTGACTACAGGAGATGACTAGACTGCGAATGTGACTACAGGAGATAACTAGACTGCGAATGCGACTACAGGAGATGACCAGATTGCGAATGCGACATACTACAGGAGACGACCAGACTGCGAATGAGACATACTACAGGAGATGACCAGACTGCGAATGTAACATACTACAGGAGATGACCAGACTGCGAATGAGACATACTACAGGAGATGACCAGACTGCGAATGAGACATACTACAGCAGATGACCAGATTGCAAATGTGACATACTACAGGAGATGACCAGACTGCGAATGCGACTACAGGGGATGACCAGACTGCAAATGCGACTACAGGGGATGACCAGACTGCGAATGTGACTACAGGAGATGACCAGACTGCAAATGCGACTACAGGAGATGACCAGACTGCGAATGTGACTACAGGAGATGACCAGACTGCAAATGCGACTACAGGGGATGACCAGACTGCGAATGTGACTACAAGAGATGACCAGACTGCAAATGTGACTACAGGAGATGACCAGACTGCGAATGCGACATACTACAGGAGATGACCAGACTGCGAATGCGACATACTACAGGAGATGACCAGACTGCGAATGCGACTACAAGAGATGACCAGACTTCGAATGCGACTACAGGAGATGACCAGACTGCGAATGCGACTACAGGAGATGACCAGACTGCAAATGTGACTACAGCAGATGACCAGACTGCGAATGGGACTACAGGAGATGACCAGACTGCGAATGTGACTACAGGAGATGACCAGACTGCGAATGCGACTACAGAAGATGACCAGACTGTGAATGAGACTACAGGAGATGACCAGACTGCGAATGCGACTACAGAAGATGACCAGACTGTGAATGAGACTACAGGAGATGACCAGACTGCGACATACTACAGGAGATGACCAGACTGCGAATGCGACTACAAGAGATGACCAGACTGCAAATGCGACTACAGGAGATGACCAGACTGCTAATGTGACTACAGGGGATGACCAGACTGTGAATGCGACTACAGGAGATGACCAGACTGCCAATGCGACTACAGGAGATGACCAGACTGCGAATGCGACTACAGGAGATGACCAGACTGCAAATGTGACTACAGGAGATGACCAGACTGCGAATGTGACTACAGGGGATGACCAGACTGCGAATGCGACTACAGGGGATGACCAGACTGCGAATGCGACTACAGGAGATGACCAGACTGCGAATGCGACTACAGGAGATGACCAGACTGCGAATGCGACTACAGCAGATGACCAGACTGTGAATGCGACTACAGCAGATGACCAGAATGCGACATACTACAGGAGATGACCAGACTGCGAATGCGACTACAGCAGATGACCAGACTGCGAATGCGACTACAGGAGATGACCAAAATGTGACTACAGGAGATGACCAGACTGCTAATGTGACTACAGGGGATGACCAGACTGCGAATGCGACTACAGGAGATGACCAGACTGCGAATGCGACTACAGGAGATGACCAGACTGCGAATGCGACTACAGAAGATGACCAGACTGCGAATGAGACTACAGGAGATGACCAGACTGCGAATGCGACATACTACAGGAGATGACCAGACTGCGAATGCGACTACAAGAGATGACCAGACTGCAAATGCGACTACAGGAGATGACCAGACTGCTAATGTGACTACAGGAGATGACCAGACTGCTAATGTGACTACAGGGGATGACCAGACTGTGAATGCGACTACAGGAGATGACCAGACTGCGAATGCGACTACAGGAGATGCCAGACTGCGAATGCGACTACAGGAGATGACCAGACTGCGAATGTGACTACATGAGATGACCAGACTGCGAATGTGACTACAGGGGATGACCAGACTGCGAATGCGACTACAGGAGATGACCAGACTGCGAATGCGACTACAGGAGATGACCAGACTGCGAATGCGACTACAGCAGATGACCAGACTGCGAATGCGACTACAGCAGATGACCAGAATGCAACATACTACAGGAGATGACCAGACTGCGAATGCGACTACAGCAGATGACCAGACTGCGAATGCGACTACAGGAGATGACCAAAATGCGACTACAGGAGATGACCAGACTGCGAATGCGACTACAGGAGATGACCAGACTGCGAATGTGACTACAGGGGATGACCAGACTGCGAATGCGACTATAGGAGATGACCAGACTGCGAATGCGACTACAGGAGATGACCAGACTGCGAATGCGACTACAGCAGATGACCAGACTGCGAATGCGACTACAGCAGATGACCAGAATGCGACATATTACAGGAGATGACCAGACTGCGAATGCGACTACAGCAGATGACCAGACTGCGAATGCGACTACAGCAGATGACCAGACTGCGAATGCGACTACAGGAGATGACCAGAATGCGACTACAAGAGATGACCAGACTGCGAATGCGACATACTACAGGAGATGACCAGACTGCGAATGCGACATACTACAGGAGATGACCAGACTGCGAATGCGACATACTACAGGAGATGACCAGACTGCGAATGTGACTACAGGAGATGACCAGACTGCGAATGTGACATACTACAGTAGATGACCAAGTAGCCAGTTTTAAAATTGAAGCTTTCAGCAATGCACAGCTATACAGGGGGGTAAAGAACATTGTCAGGGAGGGTTTAGTAACACTGAGTCTATAGGTAGAAAGACCTACCTTACCAGCCGGGCTCACCTTTCAGAGGTCCGGAGGCGGAGCTTTCTGCGGTAGGGGTGGGGCTTATGGCGGTAGGGGCGGGGCTTATGGTGGTAGGGGGCGGGAATATTCGTGGTCCAGGAGAGGCGATGTCAGTGCTCCGAGCACATACAGAGTACATGGGGCGGGGCAGGGCAGGGTCAGAGCATCAGTGGAGCTCCCTGCCCCTCCCCTCCCTGCTGACAGAGCCTCCCTCAGCCTAAACCGAGCCCGACAGCCATCTGATAGAACACCAGCGCCACGATCCTGCAGGCTGGCCGCGGCGCCGGGGGCTATATTAGTCTGGGAGGACAGGTGGGGGTTTTTTTTCATGCAGAGGGCGGCTTTTTGCCGCCCCTTCCCCCCATGGCGCCCATGGCACTTGCCATGGCTGCCATACCTTAGATACGCCACTGTATATATATACACAGTATCTCACAAAAGTGAGTACACCCCTAACATTTTTGTAAATAATTTATTATATCTTTTCATGTGACAACACTGAAGAAATTACACTTTGCTACAATGTAAAGTAGTGAGTGTACAGCTTGTATAACAGTGTAAATTTGCTGTCCTCTAAAAATAACTCAACACGCAGCCATTAATGTCTAAACCGCTGGCAACAAAAGTGAGTACACCTCTAAGTGAAAATGTCCAAATTGGGCCCAAAGTGTCAATATTTTGTGTGGCCACCATTATTTTCCAGCATGGAGTTCACCAGAGCTTCACAGGTTACCACCGGAGTCCTCCTCCACTCATCCATGATGACATCACAGAGCTGGTGGATTTTAGAGACCTTGAGGATGCCCCACAGATGCTCAATAGGGTTTAGGTCTGGAGACATACTTGGCCAGTCCATCACCTTTGCCCTCAGCTTCTTTAGCAAGGCAGTGGTCATCTTGGAGGGTCGTTATCATGTTGGAATACTGCCCTGCGGCCCAGTCTCTAAAGGGAGAGGATCATGCTCTGCTTCAGTATGTCACAGTACATGTTGGCATTCATGGTTCCCTCAATGAACTGTAGCTCCCCAGTGCTGGCAGCACTCATGCAGCCCCAGACCATGACACTCCCACCACCATGCTTGACTGTAGGCAAGACATACTTGTCTTTGTACTCCTCACCTGGTTGCCGCCACACACGCTTTACACCATCTGAACCAAATACATTTATCTTGGTCTCATCAGACCACAGAACATGGTTCCAGTAATCCATGTCCTTAGTCTGCTTGTCTTCAGCAAACTGCGGGCTTTCTTGTAGTGGTGCAACGGATCAAAAAACTCACGGTTCGGATCGTTCCTCGGATCAGGAGTCACGGTTCGGATCATTTTCGGATCAACAAAAAAAAATCTCCCCCACTGTAATATCCACGTCTTCTCCCCCACTGTAATATCCACATCATCTCCCCCACTGTAATATCCACAATCTCCCCCACTATAATATCCACAATCTCCTCCACTGTAATATCCACAATCCCCCCCCCCCCCACTGTAATAATATATTAGCAGGGTATGGCAGAGTATTGGCAGGGTATGGCAGAGTATTGCAGAGTATTGGCAGGGTATTGCATGGTATTGCAGAGTATTGCAGAGCATTGGCAGGGTATTGCAGAGTATTAGCAGAGTATGGCAGGGTATAGCAGAGTATTGGCAGGGTATTGCAGAGTATTGGCACTGCTGCCATCCGATCTCTCCCCTCCACTGTACAGATCAGTACACAGAGGGGAGAGAGGACGCCGGTTTGTTTACAAATGTTCGCTCCATCATTTGACGGAGCGATCACGTGGTAAACGGGCGCCGGGTGTACCAAGATGGCCACCGCTCCGAAGCTAGGCCGAAGCCGCGGCCTTTCCTAAGGCCGAGGCAGCGGCACGCTCCACGGAGCGCATGTGTGCCAATCCGAACAGGTCGAACCGTTCGGATCACAGATCGGTGACGATCCGTTGCACCCCTACTTTCTTGTGCATCATCTTTAGAAGAGGATTCCTTGTGGCGTGTGGTCTGAGCACTGACAGGCTGACCCCCCCACCCCTTGAACCCCTGCAGCAATGCAGGCAGCACTCATACTTCTATTTCCCAAAGACAACCTCTGGATATGACGATGAGCACGTGCACTCAACTTCTTTGGTTGACCATGGTGAGATCTGGTCTGAGCGGAACCCGTCCTGTTAAACCGCTGTATGGTCTTGGCCACCATGCTGCAGCTCAGTTTCAGGGTCTGGGCAATCTTTTTATAGCCTAGGCCATCTTTATGTAGAGCAACAATTCTTTTTCTCAGATCCTCAGAGAGTTCTTTGCCATGAGGTGCCATGTTGAACTTTCAGTGACCAGTATGAGAGAGTGATAACACCAAATTTAACACACCTGCTCCCCATTCGCACCTGAGACCTTGTAACACTAACAAGTCACATGACACCGGGGAGGGAAAATGGCTAATTGGGCCCAATTTGGACATTTTCACTTAGGGGTGTACTCACTTTTGTTGCCAACGGTTTAGTTTTAATGGCTGTGTATTGAGTTATTTTGAGGGGACAGCAAATTTACACTGCTATACAAGCTGTACACTCACTACTTTACATTGTAGCAAAGTGTAATGTCTTAAGTGTTGTCACATGAAAAGATATAATAAAATATTTACAAAAATGTGAGGGGTGTACTCACTTTTGTGAGATACTGTAGTTCTGTGCGATCCTACACGTTTGATGCAGTTATATTGCAGTATATTATAGTGTATCCTTGTAATGTGTCTTTGTAGTGAATACTCAAATTAAAGTGCACCAAACACCACTTTCCATTGATTAAAGTGCATCCACGTACACATTTACACATCTTTATTGCATTTTGTTAATAAGCACCCCACTCCCCCCCTTTTTTGAATACAGCGTCAGCCACTTGCTCCTTGACGATGCACAGCCATTACTCGATTCAGATGTTGGTTCTGAGGTTGAGGAAGGCAGGAACATGAGCCTACAGAGAAGGGAGAACACTGATACACAAAATGGCATTTATGTTCCCCCAGCCGCAGCATATTGCCAGTTGTCTCCAGTGGTAATGAGGATGGAGGAGATGATGATGATGAGGTCACTGACTCGACTTGGGTGCCGGATAGAGCAGAGGAGGAAAGTGAGGGTGAAGCACAACCTCAACAAGACAGCCATCATGGAAGAGTAGAGAGCAGCCACCCTATTCCATCACATTGTGGAGCTGTTATGTCCCCGTCCACTTCCCACAGCTCAGCTGTCTGGGCCTTTTTTAGTACATGTGCAGCCAATCGCACTGTTGCTATTTTCAAACTTTGTCTCAAGCACATCAAGCGTGGCAAAAACACCAACCATTTGGGTACCACATGCTTGACAAGGCATTTAGCCTTCCACCACTCAGCCCATTGGCAGGAGCACCTAAAAGCCACACTAAAGGGGCTCAAATCTGTCCCTCATCCTTACTCACCTCAGTCTGTACCTGCTATACCTCATGACCTCTCAGCAGCCTCCAGTGACAGGGATGATGGTATAGCGCAGGGTGTCCCAGTTCCTTGCAGCACATCTGCCAGCAGCACACCACCACCTGTAGACTATAGCCGGCAAACTCTCTGCCCCATCTGCTGCAGTGGAAAAAAAATACAGTCCCTGCCACCCACATGCCCAAATGCAAACTTGTCAAAGCTGCTGGCTCTACAACTTCTGCCTTTCTGCGTGGTGGATTCTGCCCTCTTCCATAATCTTGCAGAATGTTCTGTACCACAATGGCAGGTTACCAGTCGCTGTTTCATTTCACGTAAGGCCATTGCAGCTTTCCACCATCACATGGAAGGCAACGTTGTGGCATCTTTGGCAAGGCAGTCAGCCGCAAAGTCCACATTACTGCTGACACGTGGTCCAGTAAGCCTGGGCAGGGACTATATATTTAGTTCACAGCATATTGAGTAACTTTGCTTCCAACTCGGAAAGATGTAGGACAGGGCTCAGTGTTGCAGCTTGTTCCCCCACGTCTCCATACAGCTTATGATGATGCGAGATTTGTCAGCTCTACCCCCTCCTCCTCCTCCTCCTCCATGCCCTCCTCTGCTGAACCTATGAACCTCAAGTACCCCCTAAGCGTTCAAAGGGCTATTCAATGAGTCAGGCTAAAAGGTGCCATGCAGTGCTTCAGCTGGTGTGAATCAGATTCTACACAAGCACTAGTAGAAACAACAAAAATCCATACATGTGAATATAAAAAATAGACTCATAAAATCTCAATACTTAATTTGAAATCAAATGCAGTAAAAGAAGTCTCTCAGTGATTATATGAAAAAAAGTCCACCCGTGCAGAACAATAAAGCTGTAAAAGTCCACACAGAAGAAAATCTTCAATTATTGAATAGCAAAGCAAATTGTGATCCACCACCAGTATGGAAGGGGTTACTCCTTACCAGACATATATGATCCCCCATTACAGAGGATCATTGAAGGCATGTCAGCTGTATTGGTAAATGGAAAGCCCGTGCTGCACTACTGAACTCCGGCTGTGCCTCAGACCATCATGGAGGCCAGACCGGTGCCAGGTTTATAATAGCATAAAATAAAAGTAGAAAACTCAGATCGTGTAAAAACCTTATGATTTTTATTCTAAAAATGACAAAAACACACTTACATAGGCATTCGATAATCAAGCCTTAAGTCCGCTGTGTCGGCCGAACACATAAGGACAGACCCGTCTCTCTGGAGAACACACACAGACTGGAGGTCTGTTAGTTTCACTGTGTATTCTGTGATTTCACCAGCAGATGGCAGTGATTCTCGTTGTGTTTGTGGCCCCTGTAGTTTTAATTTCTTCACTTCCGGTTTTAGTTTATTTTTTAGGATTGTAGTGGTTGGCACTCATTTAGTATTACTGGATCAGTGAGAGCCACTGGTTATTTGCATGCTCACATATTAGACGGAGGTTAGCTAATGTCAATATGAATGATGCATAGTTTGCGGTCTTTACCGCTTCATTATGTCAACAGCACCCCGTTTTAGGGTTGCGGTTGACAAATACATGTATCTTCTAATATCTTCTGGCAGTTATGTTATGTTTTGGTTATATATACCAGAGCTTTTTTGTAACTATATAATATCTTAACATTAAGGTCCATCATTTTATTAAGTTCGTAGGCATTTTTAGGTTGATTACCAATATGTGATGCCTTTGTCCTAATTTGTGCTGGTTTAATAACTATGGGCGGTTCATAGCTTTTACTCTAGTTTTGTGAGACAGACAGTGCACCGGAGGTGTGGGAGATGCTCTATTTTATCAAACCGTACTTCTTCAGATGCATTGTTATGCCAATTAGCGGTGACACCATTAATTTGTATTTGCCATCTTGATCTAGTTCCGTGTTTCACATCGGGCTATGTGGTAGCCCATTGGTGGACTGCGGCTCAGAGCGAGGCTTGGTACTAGGTTCTGAGGCTTGGTACTAGGTTCCTGTATTTAGGGAGGTGACGCAGCGCGCCGCCCGTGCCCCTGGATAACATGACTTATCATGAAACGCGTAGGGCGGAGCAGGACGACGCGCTGACGTCACCTCCAGTCTGTGTGTGTTCTCCAGAGAGACGGGTCTGTCCGTATGTGTTCGGCTGACACAGCGGACTTAAGGCTTGATTATTGATTGCCTATGTAAGTATGTTTCTTTCATTTTTAGAATAAAAGTCATAAGGTTTTTACACGATCTGAGTTTTCTACTTTTATTTCATGCTATTATAAACCTGGCACCGATCTGGCCCCCATGATGGTCTGAGGCACAACCGGAGTTCAGTAGTGCAGCACGGGCTTTCCATTTACCAATACAGCTGACATGCCTTCTATGATCCTCTGTAATGGGGGATCATATATGTCTGGTAAGGAGTAACCCCTTCCATACTGGTGGTGGATCACAATTTGCTTTGCTATTCAATAATTGAAGATTTTCTTCTGTGTGAACTTTTACAGCTTTATTGTTCTGCACGGGTGGACTTTTTTTCATATAATCACTGAGAGACTTCTTTTACTGCATTTGATTTTGAATTAAGTATTGAGATTTTATGAGTCTATTTTCTATATTCACATGTATGGAGTTTTTGTTGTTTCTACTAGTGCTTGTGTAGAATCTGATTCACACAATTTAATGTATTGATGGGATTTTTCATCCCATCAACTTGATGTGATTTCACTAGATATTTACTCAACCTATAAGGTATTCACAGCGCGATTCAGGTTTTTTCTAATTTTATTTTGATGTATGTGTGTCATATATTTTGAATTGCTGCTTTTACAGTCAGAGTTTACGTTGTATTTCTATCATTTACTATTTAACGCAATTTTATTTTTTATTTTTTTCTTCAGCTGGTGTGTCTAAGGGACAGGAACCACACTGGAGCAGAGATTCTTGCAGCTCTGCAGGAACAGGCCCAGAGGTGGATAACGCAATGCCAACTGGAGCCAGGAATAGTGGTGTGATAATGGCACAAACCTCCTGTCCGCCCTTAGACAGGGAAAGTTGACAGTGTTCCATGCCTGGCACATGTCCTTAGTTTGGTGGTGCAGCATTTCCTAAATAGGTACCCAGGGTTGGAAGATCTACTAAAGCAGGCCAGAAGAGTCTATAGCTATTTCAGGTGATCATACACAGCCAGTGCTCAGTTGGCTGACATTCAGCAGGAATTCCACTTGCCCGTAAACTGCCTGATTTGTGACATGCCCACCATGTGGAACTCGACTTTGACAATGCTGCAGCGGTTGCACATGCAGCAGAGGGCCATCAACGAGTACCTGTGTGAGTATGGCACAACGATGGGCTCAGGCTGGCTCTGCTTTTTTTCCCCACACCAATGGCTGCTCATAAAGGATGCATGCACTGTACTGTCACCATTTCAGGAAGCCACAAGGACGGTGAGCTGTGACAATGCATGCATCAGGGACAAGATCCCTGTTGTGTTGCTGGTGGAGCACACTCAGCGTGGCATTATGGAGAGGGCACTCGAGGCAGAGCAGTGGGATGAAGAGGAGCACTTCCTTTCCTCTCAAGGCCTACTTTATGCAGACACCATTGTGGAGGAGGAGGATTCTGGCAGTTTCTGAGGCATTGAAGTAGAGGAAGACATATGTCAAACAGTAATGCCCTGTACACTCGGATTTTCCGACAACAAAACCGTGGATTTTTTTCCGAAGGATGTTGGCTCAAACTTGTCTTGCATACACATGGTCACACAAATGTTGTCGGAAATTCCGAACATCAAGATCGCGGTGACGTACAACACGTATGACGAGCCAAGAAAAAGGAAGTTCAGTAGCCAGTTCAATAGCCTTTTGCATGATTCAGAGCATGCGTGAACTTTTGTGCAACGGACTTGTGTAAACACGATCTGACTTTCCGACAACAAGTTTTGTTGTCGGAAAATCTGAGAACCTGCTCTCAAACATTTGTGTGTGGAAATTCCGACAGCAAATGTTGGATGGAGCATACACGCAGTCGGTCTTTCCGACAACAAGCTCACATCGAACATTTCCTGTCGCAAATTCCGATCGTGTGTATGCAGCATAAGAGATGGTTTTCCATCCCCAGAACCCTTGGGAACAGTACGTGGCTGGGAGGAGGCAGTTCCAGATACTGTAATCCTCAGTGACCCCAAGGAGTCTGCTTCTTATGCCTTCGCAAATTTGTGGTGCATGGGCTCCCTTATGTTTCAAAGCCTTCGAAAGGACCCAAGAATAGGTGGTGTAAAGGAAAAGGATCGCTATTGGTTGGCAACCCTCCTTGACCACCGTTATAAGGGAACAGTCTCAGAACTCATCCTGTCCCCACAGAGGGTGCAGAAGATGAAATCTCTTGAGGACACCTTAAAGAGGAGTTTATCGAATGCTTTTCCCAACTCTGGTAGGTTACAGTGTCATGGAAAACGTAGTTTTGAGGCTTCCGTTGGTCAAGAGAGGAGTGGTGGAGGAGGTGGCCGCCTAAGTGATGCATTTCTCAATTTTTTTAGTCCTCGCCACGCAGGGCTATTAGCTTCCACATCCCATTGGCAGCCTCTGCATCACAGGGTGGACAATTATCTAGGGGCAAAAACAGAGATGGAGAGCTTTCCAGTCAACGATCCACTAGCTTACTGGGTCATAAGAATAGACCACTGGCCAGGACTTGCCCAGTATGCTATTGAGTTGCTGGGCTGCCCTTCATCCAGCGTGCTATCCAAAGTCTGTGGTAGAGACACCAGAATTTATCTAAAAAATCTCCAATCTTGTTCCTAGTGCACTACATTGTGGTCTCGTCATACAGACTAGCTCCCTGATCCGTTACAAAATAAAGAAAGCCTGCAGGGAAAATGTCATTTTTTGGGTTTTAGAATTGCAATTATTGCTGCAGCAGCTTCTATACACAGTACAGATGTGCCACTTTACAGGTGGACAAAGGGGACCCCCCAGGCACTATATTGATAGGAATTTTTCATTTTTATGCTTTCACTTTAAGCATCATTAAATCACTGCTCATTTAAAAATGAATTTTTTTACAAACTTTTTTTTCATTGATACATGTCCCCCAGGGCAGTACCCGGACCCCCATAACCATTGTATGCCCAATTACTTGCATATATGCCTTTTAAAATGGGCACTTTTTATTTTTCACATTCGGGTCCCATAGACTTTAATGGGGTTTGTTATTCGGTTCCAAACTTTCACGATGTTCAAAAGTTCTGGTGCGAACCGAACAGGGGGGTTTTTGGCGCATCCCTAAAGGTCACCAAAAGTCACCCAGCCCCTCTACAATACCCAAAAGACAAGAAACCGCTCCCGTTGGTTAGTGCTATGTTTGCGCTGCTAATATTTTTACTTGTGCTGATATGGTTTTTTTAGTTAAAACAGCTTGTTTGATCACACCTCACCCACTTTGCACCCCATGTTATTAAAGGGGTTGTAAAGGTAAAAATTTTTTCACCTTAATGCATTCTATGCATTAAGGTGAAAAAACTTCTGACAATACCGCCGCCCCCAGCCCCCCGTTTTACTTACCTGACGCCTCGAAAGTCAGCTTCTCGTTCCCGACATCTATTCCTCCGCTCACCCTGGCCGCTGATTGGCTACAGTGGATGGATTGGAAGCAGCGCAGCCATTGGCTCGTGCTGCTGTCAATCACATCCAATGACGCGGCGCGCTGGGGGGCGGGGCCAAGTGATACAGTGAGCAGCTATAGCCGCCGGCTGTATCACAGGAGCGCGCCCGCAAGCACTAACCACCATGCGAGGGAGCTCGCATTAAGGTGGTTAATGCTTGCGGGGAGGAGCTGAAACAGCCACCGAGGGACCCCAGAAGACCAGGTTCGGGGCCACTCTGTGCAGAACGAGCTGCACAGTGAAGGTAAGTATAACATGTTTGTTATTTTTTTTTTTTTTTAAATTTACCTTTACAACCCCTTTAAATCTTAAAAATAAAAATACTATATGTTAGTGCTAGGTTTGTGCTGTTTTGTGCCGTAAAAAATTACATTTGTGCTGCTTTTATTTTTAAGATATTAGCAAATGTTTTTTTCCAGACTATGACAGCCAAATGACACAAAACCAGGCTGGTTGGTTAGTGCTACGTTTGTGCTGCTAAATTTTTTTTTATTATGGTTTGGTTATGTTTTTTTAGTTGTAACAGTTTATTTATTTATTTATTTTTTTTATCAAACCCCCACCCACTTTGCCCCCCTACAATCAGCACACATAAAAAACTCAAGTGTGCTTCTTTAGTGCTATGTTTGTGCTGTTTTGTGCCGTAAAAATTTACATTTGTGCTGCTTTTATTTTTACGATATTAGCAATGTTTTTTCCAGACTATGACATTTTTTCCAGGGTGATGTCATTGTCTGGAAAAAACAATTGCTATTATCTTAAAAATAAAAGCAGCACAAATCAAAATTTTTATGACACAAAAAAAGCGTAGCACTAACATATGGCATGTTTATTTTTAAGATTTAATAGCATGAGGTGCAAAGTGGGTGGGGTGTGATCAAATAAAAACAAGCTGTTATAACTGAAAAACCATAACAGCACAAATAAAAATATTAGCAGCGCAAACGTAGCACTAACCAACGAGACCAGTTTTTTGTCTTCTGGGTGTTGTAGGGGGGCTGAGTGACCTTTGTTGACCTTTAATAAATCATTAATAACGCAAAAATTATAGAAGATAGAATGGAAATTTAAACAGCACAAACACTGCGCTAACCAACCAGCCCGGTTTCGTGTCATTTGGCTGTTGTAGGGGGGCCAGGTGATGTCATAGTCTGGAAAAAACAATTGCTAATATCGTAAAAATAAAAGTAGCACAAATTTAAATTTTTATGGCACAAAACAGCACAAACGTAGCACTAAAGAAACACACTTGATTTTTTTATTTGTGCTGAGGGGGGCAAGCTTCGCTGAGCTGTTTTTTTACCCAACTGTCAATGCACTGCATAGATGTGAGCTAGCAACAGTGGCCAACATGTACGTGTTAAAGCAGAACTCCAGCATTAACATTTAGTCTTGCACAGTTGTACAAGCTCCTTGTCATGTACTAAAAAATGCCTAATATCTTTTTCCTGCACACTGTGCGATGATTACAGTGTGCATTAGAAGCTGCAATATGTAAGAATCTGCTTAATTTCCTGCATGGAGGATTTGCAGCATCAGCCATCAAGTTCCACCCCACCCATACTGTCCTTCACCTACTCCTTTTAACCATGGACATCACATGTGGAGTTTACCTAGGGTATCTGCTGTTTTCAGCTATTTCATTCCCACCACCCATTATCTGCCTGCATTGCATAGAGAAGCACAGAGACTAATTTATGATGTCACTCGTTATTTAAAAAAATATATTAGCATGTTGATGAAGGGGTGAAGGATTAAACAGAATAGCAAAATGTAAGCAGAATAAACAAACTCCACATATGTGTGAATGGGCCTCTAAAGACAAAATTACATCGCATTCACATTTCTGTGCCTATATCATTTTATTCACTGGATCTGCTTAATATTTGTAAACACACAAAGAAGAAAAATGTTAAATGTCTGTTTTTTTTTTTAAATGCACTAAGTTGCAGCACATAGATGTGAACTAACTGCTGAGTAAATGAATGGGATACCAACTTGAAGTGCATTTTCCAGCAGGAAAACACAGGAAACAGACAGGTGTGAACAGGCCCTTAAAGGATTACATAAAACTTCTTTCTTAAAATAAAACTTTATGCAATGCTTCAGGATGCAATTTTACCACTAAACTAAATGAATTCTCTGTGGAAAGAACTATTTGCTTAGTGACCTTCTAAATTATAGATCCTATTGACATATACAGGCTTAAAGGAGAAGTATAGCCAAAGCAATTTCGGCTATACTTCTCCTATGGATGACAGGAGTGCAGTTCGTCCTGCACTCCTGTGATGCGTTTTTAGCCAACAGCGGGCTAAAGCCCGTTGTCGGCTAACATCACTCAGCCAAGCCAGGCACCTGGCTCAGGCTCTCAGCGATCTGCTGAGAGGCTGAGCCAGCCTCACCTGCCCCCTCCACAGCCCAGCACTTCAGTGAGGGGAAAGCTCAGATTGGAGAGAACTGAGTGATCAGTAGTGTTTTATCGCTCAGTTCTTACTGCAGTGCCAGCGGGGGAACAGATGCAGCATCGGATGCTTCATCTATCTGGGTGAATAAGATTCACCCAGATATTCACCGATGCTTCATCTATCTGGGTGAATAAAAATGTTAATGTAGCCAAATCCCGGGTCCCCTTTGGTCTAATGAGAACCTCCAGAGTAATGGGCGGTACACACATTCGGATTTTCTGACGAGAAATGTTCGATGTGAGCTTGTTGTCGGAAATTCCGACCGTGTGTATGCTCCATCGGACATTTGCTGTCGGAATTTCCGACAACAACTGTTTGAGAGCAGGTTCTCAAATCTTCCGACCAAAAAACGTTGTTGTCGGAAATTTTGAGCGTGTGTACATAAGTCTGAGGCACAAAATTCCATGCATGCTCAGAATCAAGTACGAGATGGAAGCGCTCAGTCTGGTAAAACGAGCGTTCGTAATGGAGATAGCACATTCGTCACGCTGCAAATTTTTAAATATTTCAAAGCAGCGCATTCTCTTCTTCTTTAAAAAAGCTAGAATAATGAAGTTGCTTTGTTGCTGATATTCACACACAGTTCTGACAAACTGATTTCTTTATTATTTCTCGTGATCTCCTGAATAATCTTTATTTTTTTTTTTTAGGCAGATCTCCAGATTAATGTTTAGAATTTTTTTTTTAGAGTGATCTACTGTTTTTTTTTTTTTTAATCAAGATCTCCTGAATTTTTTCTTTGTTTTTTTTTTATAGTGATCTCCATAATATTTTTTGTTGTTTTGTGTGTCAAGTTACCACAACACCATTATTACCTTGTTTTTTTTTTAATCTCAAAGAGGTTGGTTGGTGTCCCTTGTTAATTTGACATTGTATTTTTGAAATGTACCTGCCTAGTCACAAACAAACTGTCCTTTTTGAACTAAAACACATAGCCAAGTATTAGTAAAAAAAAAAAAAAAAAATAGTAATTTATTAGGGGTCATAACAAACTAAAGAGGAAGGCAACGCTGGATAAACTGTTGAAATTGGTGAAGCCTTTGTACCCCAGGGCAGACGTCAATTATTTGACAGGCAAAACTGTTAACCTGAGGAGTCCATTTAATAGGGAGCACAATCCGGTCCAGGACTCCGAGAGATCGGGAGCAGTAGCAAATGACATATGTGCCCAGGCCGTGGTCTTACAACAGCCTGCGTTTCTTGCCAGACCAGACCGAACCCAGGCCATCACTCTCAAGACTTCCTTGCATGCTTCCTTCCAGGCTGTGGCTGTGGTGTTGGAGTTTTGGCAGGAAGTGGAGGAGGAGTATGGTCCAACTCACATACATGACTTTTGTTTGTGAGTTGGCCCCTCATCCCCTTATTTAGGGCCTGAAAGATGACCTCCTCACAGATGAGGCGTTGGCCCACCTCCATTTCTTACATCTTACTGGCTGTCATACACGCAAAGGCCTCCTGGACATTAGGGGTGTTTGTGAGGACCGCAGTAGCCTGCCAAATCAAACCAAACGCTGACTCCTCCACGTTCCTTCCCCTCCTGGGCCTTTTTGTTGGAAGGCTACTGGGCAAGGCCACCTCCTGGCTGCCACTTTCCCCCGCCACCTCCTGGCTGCCACTTTCCACTGCCTCCTCCTGGCTTAGACTTTCCTGTGTATGAAAATGGGACATAGTTTTAGTTTTTTTGGTCATCAATCACACACAATTTAGAGCTCATGACTGTTGCAAATTGAATGTTAACAATTAGAAAAGACTATCATTCTGACACCAGCATTTTTCATTCTTGTCCCAATCATTTTTGGCTACTATTGTCTATTGATATGTAAACCACTTTGTTAAATCAGAAATTAGTGATCAATAATAACATCTAGTTAGCATCAATACATTTTTGACAAGAAATATGTAGAACAATGCTATACCTAGCTCAAGCTGGGCCCCTCCACATCTTCCTGGGTTGAAGGCCCAGGTTGTACTTCTGAAGCCTCAGCTGAGTTGGAAGGAAGAGTGGAAGGAAGGGTTGAGAGTGATGGCCTGGGTTCACTCTGGTCTGACAAAAACCGCAGTCTGTCATAGTACCAGAGCCTGGGTACATATGCGTCATCTGCTGCTGCTCCTAATCTCATGGAATCCTGGACCTTTTTGCGCTCCCTATTATATGTGCTCCTCAGGCCACCAATTTTGCACTTCAAATAGGTGATGTCTGCCGCGGGAATTACCGGCTTCACCAATTCAGTTGATCCAGCGCTGCCTTCCTCTTTGTTTTGTTATTATAAAATGGGTGTTTCACTTGCCACAGACAGGGCAGCTTTCTGTACTTATCAATGAAGTTGGGGAGGAAGTCATAGTCTTAAAATTTATCCATTTTCTCTGCAAGACACAACACAAGACAAACCCTAATGTCAGGCTAAACTCTCCTAAGCTTGTCCCAATATAGGCCTCAATCTATAAGCAGTATAGGCCACTAACCACTGATGCCCCAAGTTAAAATGGTACCTTCGTGTGCACGATCGGCGCTTACACTACTCTGTCCTCCGCTCACAGATCGTATGCGCGACGCACGCGTGTTACCCTTTATCTACACTGCGCATGCGTGAAACTCCGCCCCTGACCTTTTTTTTAGTATATTCCCTGCCCCTTCTCTTTCGGCACAGTGGGAGAGCACATGGCAGAGAGACAACAGGTGCAATGATAATCCCATGCACAGGGACGACGAAAGCCTGGAGCCACAAACATCCCTGTCACGTACCTGGTGGTGATCGAGCTGTAGAGGGGGCTTCTCTTGCACCTCCTGTCCAACACCCCTGGTAGTGATGACAGGGAGTGGAGGACACAGAGTGGCACGACGGCCGATGTAGAAGATGGCTCTAAACTATTTTCTCCTCCTAAGAGGTTTTCCATGCTTTATCCAGTAGAGGAAAAGTTCACCTAGAAATGGGGGGTGCCAGCAATTGATGCGGCTATTTCCTGTGTGAATAAAAGCCTGACCTGTCCGGTGGACAATGCTCAGGGGTTCAAAGATCCAACTGATAAAAAGCTGGAAACTTTGTTTAAAGCCTCTTTTTCTGTGGCTGGCGCTGTGGTCCAACCTGCAGTCGCAGAAATTGGCATGTGCCAGTTCCTCAAAGAACAAATGAAGCAGGTGCTTAACCTCCTTTCCACCGAGGAGGTCGAGGTTTATGCAGACCTTCCTAAGGCCTGGTGTTTTGCAGTTGATGCCATTATGGATTCTGTTCAGCAAGCATCCCGCCTTACTCTCCTGCTGGTACACATGCGCAGGTCCCTTTGGCTTAAGCTTTGGGCACCTGAGGCTTCTCGCAAAAGAAATTTGACTGGGTTCCCTTTTTATGGGGAATGCCTGTTTGCGGATGATCTGGACAAATATATTCAGAAGATTACTCGGGGCAAGACTACGTTGTTACTGGTTTGGAAGAAGAATAAATGTCCCTCCATTTAGACCTTCTCTTTCCCCAGCCCCTGGAGCATCGACCTCCAGGCAGTGGTGACGGCCTCCCCAGTCCAATACTAGGGAAAAGGTCCAAGGCCAAGCCCAAAGGCAAAAGAAGTGTTGGGGTCCAAGATCTGGTAAGCAGAACCCCAAAGCCTCCCTATGAAGAAGCGCCCCCGCTCGGCCAAGTGGGGGGAAGGCTGCTGCTGTTTACAGGCCCCTGGTGGGAAGAGATTCAGGACAAATGAGTAACCTCCACGGTGTCTCTTGGGCTACAAGCTGGAGTTCCGGGAGCTTCCGACATCTTGTTTCCTAAGGTCAAGAATCTCCAAGGATCCAGAAAAGAGGAGGCCCTTTTTTCTAGTCTTAGAACGTCTTTTATCCCAAGGGGTAATTAATTATAGAAGTAGCCTTAAAAGAGCAAGGCTTGGGGTTCTACTCAAACCTCTTTACGGTTCCAAAACCAAACGGGATGTCAGACCTATTCTAGATCTAAAAGACCTGAATCAATTTCTAAACATTCGCTCTTTCCGCATGGAGTCAATCCACTCAGTGGTTTCCACTCTTCATGGAGGAGAATTCCTGGCATCGATAAACATCAAAGATACATATTTACATGTGCCAATATTTCCCGCTCACCAAAAGTTTCTAAGGTTTGGGGTGGATCAGCACCACTTCCAATTCGTGGCCCTAACCTCGATCTTGCTACCGCATCTCGAGTGTTCACAAAAATTCTAGCCCCGCCCTTGGCAAAACTAAGGGTTCAGGGCATAACAGTGACAGCCTATCTGGACAATTTTCTACTCGTAGAACAGTACGTAGCACGATTAGACCGCAATGTGCTCAGCACAGTGGAGTACTTGGAGTACCTAGGCTGGGTCCTCAATCCAGAAAAATCCTCCTTACAGCCCCTAAAAAGGCTGGAGAATTTAGGCATGGTCATAGACACAATCCAAAACAGAGTATTTTTACCCGGGTCAAAAGCCAAAGCCATAAAGGATTTGGTCTGGGTAGTCATAACAAGGAAAAATTCTTTCATTCGGCTATGCATAAGACTATTAGAGAAAATGGTGGCCTCATTCGAGGCTGTTCCTTACTTCCAGTTTCACTCAAGGCCTTTACAGAGCAGCATTCTCTCGGCCTGGAACAAAAGAGTTCAAGCCTTGGATCTTCCAATGTGCCTATCACCATGGGTACGCCAGAGCCTCAATTGGTGGTTGCTGACCGAAAATCTACTAAAAGGAAAATCCTTTGCCCAGTTATTGGGAAAGTCGTAACCATGAATCCCAGCCAAATAGGCTGGGCATCGGTTCTGGAAGAAGCTTATACTCAGGGAAGATAGTCCAGAGCCGAAGGACTCTTGCCCATTAACATTCTTGGAGATTCGGGCAATTCGTCTATCCCTCAGGGTATGGACTTACAGGTTGCAAGGTTGCCCTGTCGGGATACAGTCCGACAATGCTACGGCAGTGGCCTATATCAATCACCAAGGAGGCACCAGGAGTCTGGATGCCTAAAAAGAGGTGAATCACATTTTTTCTTGGGCAGAAAGGCATGTTCCTTGACCGCCTGTGGTCTTTATTCCAGGGGTAGAAAATTGGCAGGCGGACTTCCTAAGCCGCCAGCAGCTGTGTCCAGGAGAATGGTCTCTACACCCCAACAAATTTCAGGCCATATGTCGTAAATGGGGTGCCCCGGATGTGGACCTGTTGGCTTCCAGGTTCAACAGAAAACTGGACAGCTTTGTGTCAAGAGCAAAGGATCCACTAGCACAAGGGTCAGATGCCCTTACGATTCCATGGGATCAGTACTCTCTGATCTATGCTTTCCCTCCAGTTCCGCTTCTCCAGCGATTCCTTTGGGGGGTCAAAAGGGAAGGGAAGCCGGTAATTCTGATGGCCCCGGCATGGTCCAGATGATCTTGGTATGCGGAGATCATGAAGATGGCAGAAGGAAGACCTTGGGTTCTTCCGCTATGCCCAGATCTACTCTCACAGGGTCCAATATTCCATCCTGCCTTACAAAGTCTGAATTTGACGGTTTGGCTGTTGAAATCCACATTCTGAAGAGCCGTGGACTTTCGGGGCCAGTCCTATCCACTCTGGTTAATGCTAGGAAGCCGGCCTCCAGGCTCATCTACTACAGAATCTGGAAGGCATATGTTTCCTGGTGTGAATCCAGGGGGTGGCATCCTAGAAAGTATGCCATTAGCGGGATTCTTGCTTTTCTACAATTAGACATAGAAATTAAGCTGGATTGAGCACTATCAAGGGCCAGATCTTGGCCTTGTCGGTATTCTTTCAAAGGCCGCTTGCCTCTCATTCCCTGATCCGGACCTTTGTTCAGGGGGCACTGCGCCGTGGCGAAAAATGGGCGTGGTTATGCGACATAGTGGGCGTGGCTTAAATGGGCGTGGCTCAAGAGGGTGTGGTTAGAGTCTGAGATGAATGAGGGATGGAGAGGGAGAGAGGGGGAGAGGGATTAGAGGGGGAGAGGGATTAGAGGGGGAGAGGGAAATGATGGGACAGCGGCCCCAGATCCTACACAATAAAAATATGTGTATTCTAGAAAGTTTAACAATCAGCAGATAAAGATACTCCAAACACCTGGTGTTAGCACTTCAATCATCCCGACACCATGGTTGTTATGGTGTCAGGATGATTGAAGTGCATTATTTCTATTATTACATTGTAATATAAAATGAAATCATTCAACTCACCATAATGCAGAATCAGTGGGATCCCTGAGCGTGTCACTAGCCACTTCGCCTGCCACCAGCCGTCCGTCCTTGCGTCAGATGTCCCAGCAGAGTCCGTTCTTGCATCAGGTGCCCCCAGCAGAGCCTCCCTTACATCAGATGTCCCCAGCGGAGCCCCCCTCACACCAGGAGTCCCCAGCGGAGCCCTTCCTCACACCAGGAGTCCCCAGCGGAGCCCCCCTCACATCAGGTGTCCCCGGCGGAGCTCCCCCTCACATCAGGTGTCCCCGGCGGAGCTCCCCCTCACATCAGGTGTCCCCGGCGGAGCTCCCCCTCACATCAGGTGTCCCCGGCGGAGCTCCCCCTCACATCAGGTGTCCCCGGCTGAGCTCCCCCTCACATCAGGTGTCCCCGGCGGAGCTCCCCCTCACATCAGGTGTCCCCGGCTGAGCTCCCCCTCACATCAGGTGTCCCCGGCTGAGCCCCCCCTCACATCAGGTGTCCCCGGCAGAGCCCCCCCTCACATCAGGTGTCCACGGCGGAGCCCCCCCTCACATCAGGTGTCCCCGGCGGAGCTCCCCCTCACATCAGGTGTTCCCGGCGGAGCTCCCCCTCACATCAGGTGTCCCCGGCGGAGCTCCCCCTCACATCAGGTGTCCCCGGCAGAGCTCCCCCTCACATCAGCTGTCCCCGGCAGAGCCCCCCCTCACATCAGGTGTCCACGGCGGAGCCCCCCCTCACATCAGGTGTCCCCGGCGGAGCTCCCCCTCACATCAGGTGTTCCCGGCGGAGCTCCCCCTCACATCAGGTGTCCCCGGCGGAGCTCCCCCTCACATCAGGTCTCCCCGGCAGAGCTCCCCCTCACATCAGGTGTCCCCGGCAGAGCTCCCCCTCACATCAGGGGTCCCCGGCGGAGCTCCCCCTCACATCAGGTGTCCCCGGCGGAGCTCCCACTCACATCAGGTGTCCCCAGCGGAGCTCCCCCTCACATCAGGTGTCCCCGGCAGAGCCCCCCTCACATCAGGTGTCCCCGGTAGAGCCCCCCCTCACATCAGGTGTCCCCAGCAGAGCCCCCCTCACATTAGGTGTCCCCGGCAGAGTCCCCCCTCACATTAGGTGTCCCCAGTGGAGCCCCCCCTCACATCAGGTGTCCCCAGTGGAGCCCCCCTTGCATCAGGTGTGTGTCCCCAAAGGAGCCCCCCCCTCACATCAGGAGTCCCACAGCGGTGCGCCCCCCCCACCTCAGAGGTGTCCTAGTAGTCACGTGTCCGCAGCATGGCTAGTATCAGACAGGAAGACGGCTGGGGGGGAGGGCTAGACGGAGCTCCTGCGTTGCCGCCCACCCTCTGCCCCGCTCCGCCTCACCCCGCCTACCCCCCCGCCCCGCTGCCAGTCTGATATGGAAAGGGGCGGGGTGAGGCGGAGCGGGGCGGCGACGCAGGAGCTCCGTCTAGCCCCCCCTCCAGCCGTCTTCCTGAACTTCATCAAAATGGCGGCCGGCGGAGACATTTCTACGCCGGCCGCGGACCTCTAGCGGCAGCGGATCATAAGGAACCGGATTTCTCGGGACATTTCCTGGGACACCAGAAATTCGGGAATCCTGGGAAATCCGGGACAGTTGGCAAGTATGTCCATACATTCACTAGATGCTACCAAGTGGATGTTAGAGGGCATGAGGTGTGCTGCAGGCAGCGGTACAAGTCCTCTTGTCCATTGGCGGTCTGTGTTTTCTGATCTGTGTCTCCCTCCCCTCAAGTTTGGGCATTGCTCTGGGACATCCCACTAAGTAATTATCAAAGGCTCTGTGTCCCGTGATCTATGAACAAGAAAATAGGATTTTTTAAAACAGTTTACCTGTAAAATCCTTTTCTTGGGAATACATCACGGGACACAGAGCTCCCGCCCTTCTTCGGGATTATACGTGGGGATGCTTATTGCTTTGCTACAAAACTGAGGTACTCTCCATGTGGAAGGGGTTATATAGGGGAGGAACTTGACTTGTAATTAGGGTTGCCAGTGTCCAATCACCTGATGATGACTATCTAACCCACTAAGTAATTACCAAAGGCTCTGTGCAGTGGCGTAGCGTGGGTTGTCAGCACCCGGGGCAAGGCAAGTAATTTGCGCCCCCCCCCAACCTGCGGACTTTTAGCTATCCCTGAGTCCCTTCAAATACAATAGTACTGACCTACCTGATTCCTATACTGACCACTACACTGAGAACTACACTGTCCACTACACTGACCACTATACTATACTCGCCACCATACTACACTGACCACTATACTAAACTGTCCACTATACTGACCACTATACTACACTACACTGTCCACTATACTACACTGTCCACTATACTACACTACACTTGACCACCATACTACACTGACCACCATACTACACTGTCCACCATACTAGGTGGGCACTGCACAGCAATTTATATGATGGGCACTGCACATGACATGGTGGGCACTGTATGACACAGCACATTACATGGTGGGTACAGCGCATTACATGGTGGGCACTGCATGGCACAGCACATGACGTGGTGGGCACAGCACATTACATGGTGGGCACTGAATGGCACATAACATTACATGGTGGGCACAACACATTACATGGTGGGCACTGCATGGCATAGCACGTTTCATGGTGGGAAATGCAACTGCACATTACATGTTAGGAACTGCACATGACATGGTGGGCACTGTTGAACAGCACAGCACATTACACAGTGGGAACAACACACTACATGCTGGGCACAGCACATGGCAGGGTGGGCACAGCATAGCACATGACATGGTGGGAAGTGCACATGACATGGTGGGTGCTGCACATTACACGGTGGGCACTGCACATTACACGGTGGGCACTGCACATTACATGGTGGGATCACTGTATGGCACAGCACATGACATGGTGGACACTGCAAATTACATAGCGGGCATTGCAAGGCACAGCCATGACATGGTGGGCATTGCACATGACATGGTTGGCACTGGATGGCACATCACATGACATGGTGGGCACTGCACATTACATGGTGGGCAATGCAAGGCACAGCACATGACATGGTGGGCACTGCAAGGCACAGCATGACATAGTGGGCACTGCACATCACATGAAGGGCAATGTAATTCACAGCACATGACATGGTCAGCACAGCGCATTACATGGTGGGCACTGCAATGTACAGCAAATGACATACTGGACACAGCACATTACATGGGGGGCACTGCAAGGCACATGACATGGTGGGCACAGCGCATTACATGGTGGGCACTGAATGGCACATAACATTACATGGTGGGCACAACACATTACATGGTGGGCACTGCATGGTAAGCACGTTTCATGGTGGGAAATGCAACTGCACATTACATGTTAGGAACTGCACATGACATGGTGGGCACTGCAAGGCACAGCATGACATAGTGGGCACTGCACATCACATGAAGGGCAATGCAATGCACAGCACATGACATTGTTCAGCACAGCGCATTACATGGTGGGCACTGCAACGTACAGCAAATGACATACTGGACACAGCACATTACATGGGGGGCACTGCAAGGCACATGACATGGTGGGCACAGCACATTACATGGGGGGCACTGCAAGGCACATGACATGACATGGTGGGCACAGCACATTACATGGGGGCACTGCAAGGCACATGACATGACATTGTGGGCACAGCACATTACATGGGGACACTGCAAGGCACATGACATGACATGGTGGGCACAGCACATTACATGGGGGGCACTGCAATGCACATGACATGGTGTGCACAGAACTTTACATAGTGGGCACTGCAATGCACATGACATGGTGGGCACAGCACATTACATAGGGGCACTGCAATGCACATGACAGGACATGGTGGGCACAGCACATTATATGGGGGGCACTGCAAGGCACATGACATGACATGACATGGTGGGCACAGCACATTACATGGGGGGCACTGCAAGGCACATGACATGACATAGTGGGCACAGCACATTACATGGGGGGCACTGCAAGGCACATGACATGCGGGGCACTGCAATGCACATGACATGGTGGGCACAGCACTTTACATAGTGGGCACTGCAATGCACATGACATGGTGGGCACAGCACATTACATAGGGGCACTGCAATGCACATGACAGGACATGGTGGGCACAGCACATTACATAGGGGCACTGCAATGCACATGACAGGACATGGTGGGCACAGCACATTACATGGGGGGCACTGCAAGGCACATGACATGACATGGTGGGCACAGCACATTACATGGGGGGCACTGCAATGTACATGACATGACATGGTGGGCACAGCACATTACATAGGGGCACTGCAATGCACAGGACAGGACATGGTGGGCACAGCACATTACATGGGGGGCACTGCAAGGCACATGACTTGACATGGTGGGCACAGCACATTACATGGGGGGCACTGCAAGGTACATGACATGCGGGGCACTGCAATGCACATGACATGGTGGGCACAGCACTTTACATAGTGGGCACTGCAATGCACATGACATGGTGGGCACAGCACATTACATGGGGGGCACTGCAATGCACATGACATGACATGGTGGGCACAGCACATTACATGGGGGCACTGCAAGGCACATGACATGACATGGTGGGCACAGCACATTACATGGGGGGCACTGCAAGGCACATGACAGGACATGGTGGGCACAGCACATTACATGGGGACACTGCAAGGCACATGACATGGTGGGCACAGCACATTACATGGGGGCACTGCAAGGCACATGACATGACATGGTGGGCACAGCACATTACATGGGGGCACTGCAAGGCACATGACAGGACATGGTGGGCACAGCACATTACATGGGGGGGCACTGCAAGGCACATGACAGGACATGGTGGGCACAGCACATTACATGGGGGGGCACTGCAAGGCACATGACAGGACATGGTGGGCACAGCACATTACATGGGGGACACTGCAAGGCACATGACATGGTGGGCACTGGGCACAAGAGAGCATATTACATGGGGGGAAGCAGCAGTCTGTCCCCTAGCACAATAATTACACAACATCCCCCTAACAAATGTACTGACCTTATCATAACAGCATGGGAGATGTCCTTCCTCCCGGGCTCCTGCTGGTTAGGACATCAGCGCCCCTCCCCCAGACACTGAGGATCTGTGTGAGTGTAACAGATCCTGTGATAGGGGTCAGTCATCGGCAGAGACAGGACTTGGCTGCACTGACTTGTCTCCTCCAATACTGTCCACTACACTGACCTCCATAGTGACACTACACTGACCTCCATACTATACTAAACTACACTGTCCTGCCTACAGTCTCTCTCGCCCCCCTCTCCCCCCCCCAGTAACATGACTCGTCTCACTTACCTTCTTATCCTGGCTGCATCGGTCCGGATGATGAGGAGAACACAGCGGCGGCTCTTTCTTCTCTCCCCTGCGCTCTGCTTGCTGCCATGTTCAGTATCCAGCGCCCTGTGATTGGGTGGATGGGGGTCATGTGCGGAGGCGGGGCGCCTCACATGACCCCCATACACCCAATCACAGGGCGCCGGACACTTAACATGGCGGCCGGAGCCCGGGGACACAAAATTAAAAATTAGGAGGAGGCAGCCAGTGACACATACTGGCGCCCCCCTAAATATCGCGCCCGGGGCCACGGCACCCCCTGCACCCCCCACGCTACGCCACTGGCTCTGTGTCCCGTGATATATTCCCAAGAAAAGGATTTTACAGGTAAGCTATTTTAAAAAATCCTATTTTTCTAACGCACATGTGAATGTGCTTTGAGTAAAATGTTTTATACTCAACAATGTGTGGGTTCTTCTTTCAATGCTCAATACCAGTTTTTGTAGTAAGTTGGTGTAGTTTACAGTGACAATGGGGGTATTTACTAAAGGCAAATCCACTTTGCACAACAAGTGCACTTGTAGTGCAAAGTGGATTTGCCTTTTGTAAATAGCCCCCACGGTGCTCTTAAATTTGCCCCAATCACGCCACTTTAGGGACTCAAAGCAATTAATTCATGGAGCTGAAAATTATGATTATTTTTATCATTAATACATTACATACATTAACAAAAACAACAAGGTCTGTGTATAGCAGACCCACAACATAATAATAGTTAGCTGAAGAAGAGATTGTCACTTCATGTATCAAAGAAATTACATTTGCACTATTGAAGAAAATGGCCAAAAAAAATATTGGAGAACCTAGGAGACAGCTAAAAGAAACACAAGCAGTAAATCAAATGAAATATTAGTTCAGTTTATCAAAAAAATGTATTTTAAAAATGTTTCACACATTGGCTGGCATATCAATGGCCCCCCTACCCGCAAAGTACTCGACATAACTTTGTCTAACTTCGCGGGTGCTTTGGGAGGGCAAGCCAGGACGGCGAGGTTCAAGTGTGGTCAGAGTTGTATTTTGAAATCTGGCCTCAGCCCCAACTGAGGCCACATAGTTTGTTGCATTTTTTTCGGAGGTAATTGTGGAGAGTGCAGCAGGCAAGTACAATATGGTTAAGTTTATATTCCGCCATGTGGATTGGTGTCAGAAATAGGTGGAACCGGCTGGCCATTATTCCGAACGCATTCTCCGCGACTCTTCTGGCTCTGGCCAGCCGGTAGTTAAAAACCCTCTGCTCTGGGGTGAGGGTCCTCATAGGGAACGGCCTCATTAGATGGTCTCCCAGCCCAAACGCTTCATCAGCGACGAACACAAAAGGAAGACCAGCCACATTGTCTTACGCAGGTGGCAAACCCAAGCTGCCATTCTAGAGCCGTCTGTAAAACTCTGGGCGATGACTCCACCATCCGACATCCGCCCCCAAGACGGGGAGTGGGACAATGTGGACATGCTTCCCATCTATTGCCCCTCCGCAGTTAGGGAAGTCCCACTGCTGAGAAAACTGGGATGCCACAGTCTGCCATTCCTGTGGTTTGAAGGAAACTGTGGACATAAGTGTGCACATAAACATTGCAAGCAGATTAGACACAAACATTCTTGGCCAACATAAGTGTGACAGACTCACCCGGGACAGAGGCTATTGGAGGGGACTGAACGCAAGCCTCTTGCCCACCGATTATGGGCCCTAGCATTTGGGGGAATGGTGCTCTCTGTGAGCTGTATGCCTGGGGACCCTGGGGTTGGTGTTACTTTGAATTCAGCTCCATGTCCCCCCAAAACACACAGACTCTGGGAACCCTTTACATGCCATATTAGAATGATAAGACTGAATTATACTGTTGGAACACATCCTGTGAGGAGATGCTAATGTCATCAACTCCACTCACCTGTCTGATGTCAGCTATAATGTGTTTAATGTAAATAAGTTTAGTCTAGGTTCTAAGGGTATTCAACTCATTGTTGTTTGTTCTAATTAACCCTGTGTTGATGTTTATGGTAATGTGTGTTAATTGAATGAGCTGATCACATTGTCCTCTATACAATGTAGGAGACGGGACGACTCCTATTGGAGCTCATGTTAATTAGGTTAAATAGGTTATGTTTGTATTGTTAATTGTAATTAGCTCCAGCTATTGTGTTTATACTACTGTGTGAAGCTCGGTGCCCACAAGTCTGTCATCTGGTCTGGGTAAATTTTGTCGTAAATTAGCTCATGTTAATTAGGTTAGCTTTGAGTCATCCTGGTGTATAAATATGTGTGAGATCTCAAATAAAGAGTTAGTCCTGATGTACTCCAAGATTGGTGTTGTCTAGTTCTTGGGGGTTCCTATAGCCAGATCCATTGGACTCGTGTTCCAGAACTTAGGAAGCAGTATGTGACGGAAGCACTCAAGCGGAGTGTGGGACGTTCCGTGACAATAAGTATAACATTTATTGAAATGAGTATTTAAAGACAAAAGTATAAGGTCCACTTATCAGATTCCTCACCTCCTCTGATGGCCCATTGTAAAACATTTAGGGGGGGATGTTTTAGATAGGTAACCCTCTACACTTCATTGAGAGCTGAATGCATAAATAATGTGTGTTACTTTGGCCAGCCCCTCCTTACTTACACTATTGGCAGCCCACTGATCAAGTAAGAAGTGTCATAATGCAAAAATATGAATACACACTGTACAAATTGAAGTACATTTTTACATTCTGCAATTATCTATCAAGATAATAGGAGAAAAAAACTTTAAACAGTACCATTTGAAAGTATTCAGGCAGGCCCTTGCACTAAACTACTTGCCTTGGTGAATTCATCCATAAATCTGACCACAAAAGAGGTAGTGTGTATGGGCTTGGCAAAGTCAGCAGATAGAGTATTGGTATCGGTTGACTTAGCAGTTGGGGGGGAGGGAGGGTTCCAAATGAGTTTTGGTTCCAAAAAAAAAAGCCTCTTGCACTATGCATGAATTTAATGACAAAAATAACATTTGTACACATTTTAGGGGGTGTTTAGGGTAAGCACTACAATAGAGCGGACAAAAAACATCGTTAAGTGACTAGGCTAGGTGTGTATGGGCCCAGGATAGCATGCTGGGGAGGTTAGTGAAGGCAAATATGCGTGAAGAACAAAAAGGAACTTTAAAAGCTTCCAGCATGCATGAGTACAAAGAGGACATTCACAGCATATCACAATAATGGTAATTATAGAATGATGAAACAAATACAATACATTAGCAAACATTAAATACATAGAATGTGATGTTAAAGGATAAAACTTACCTTAACCGCATGCCGACCAGCCGCCGCAGTTATACCGCGGCAACATGGCTCGGCTGTGCCAATCGCCGTCATGGTACATCGGTACCATAGACGGCCACTAGGGGGCACGCGTGCACCCCCTGCTCGCCCACGGAGCCGATGCGAGTGCCTGGCGGTCGCGATCACTGCCGGACTCCCGCGATCACTCAGGGCACACTCAGGGCACACAGACACACAGTTTCTGGTTCTCTGAGGGGAGAACAGACGATCTGTCATATCCCCTGCACAGTCCCCTCCCCCCTTCAGTTAGAACACGTACTAGGACACACTTAACCCCTTCACTGCCAGTGACATTTTCACTATAATCAATGCATTTTATAGCATTGATCGCTGTAAAAATGATCGCCGGACTCCCGCGATCACTCAGGGCACACCGAGAACCGGGATCTGTGTGTGTAAACACACAGTTTCTGGTTCTCTGAGGGGAGAACAGACAGATCGTCTGTTCATACAGAGTAAGAACAGACGATCTGTCATATCCCCTGCACAGTCCCCTCCCCCCTTCAGTTAGAACACGTACTAGGACACACTTAACCCCTTCACTGCCAGTGACATTTTCACTATAATCAATGCAATTTTATAGCATTGATCGCTGTAAAAATGACAATGGTCCCAAAAATGTGTTAAAATTGTCCGACGTGTCCGCCATAATGTTGCAGTCCTGATAAAAATCGCAGATCGCCGCCATTACTAGTAAAAAAAAAAAATAATAAAAAAAGCCATAAAACTATCCCCTATTTTGTAGACGCTATAACTTTTGTGCAAACCAATCAATATACGCTTACTGCGATTTTTTTACCAACAATATGTAGAAGAATATGTATCTAACCTAAACTGAGGGAAAAAAAAGTTTTTTTTATATATTTTTGGGGGATATTTATTATAGCAAAAAGTAAAAAAATATTGCGTTTATTTCAACATTGTCGCTCTTTTTTTGTTTATAGCGCAAACAATAAAAACCGCAGAGGCGATCAAATACCATTTTGTTTGGGTGCAACTTCGCATGACTGCACAATTGTCAGTTAAAGTGACGCAGTGCCGAATCGCAAAAAGTGCTCTGGTCAGGAAGAGGGTAACATCTTCCAGGGGTGAATTGGTTAATAAAGTACTTCTGCAGTACCTGAATGATGGCAGAACAGGTCTCTGGAATAATGATTCCCAGAGCCTGGGGGAGATGCCTGTCGAGAACTTGATGTCCTGAAGACTTCTCCCCATCGCCAAGTACCGCAAGGTGGTGACGAGCCTCTGCTCGGGAGTGATGGCTTGCAGCATGCAGGTGTCCTGCTTCGTAATATAAGGGGACAGCAAAGCCAAAAGATGGTGAAAAACAGGTTCCGTCATCCGGACATAATTCCTGAAATCATCAGGATTATTCTACTGGATCTCCCGCAACAAAGGCATGTGTGAGAATTGGTCACACTGGAACAACCAATTCTTCGTCCATGAACTCCTCTTCGCCCTGTTCATGGACTGGACTTGGGTCAAAGAAAAAACTCCAATACCAAGCCCCTGCACAGCACGAACTCTACGACGAGTACGTACCTGCAACATGGCTAGAAAACGGTCGGCTGGTCAGAACGAACGCACTGAAAATCAGAAAGAACCTGAGAAGAGCTATCTGAAAATCAGAAACGAGCAGACAAGAACGCACTGAAAAACAGATATGAACTGACAACATGCACTGAAGAACAGATACGAACCCACAAGCACAAACTGATGAACAGATACGAACTGAAAAGCACGAGGCTGAAAAGCGCGAATCGTCTCTCACCAAACTTCTACTAACACGAGATTAGCACAAGAAGCCCAAAGGGTGGCGCACTGGCTATTGAACTTCCTTTTTATAGTGCCATCGTACGTGTTGTACGTCAGCGCGTTCTTGCTGATCGGAATTTCCGACCGGGTGTTTGAACCAACATCCGTGGGAAAAAAATCCACGGTTTTGTTGTCGGAATGTCCGATCGTGTGTACATAGCATAAGGGATAGCTGACATACTTCTGTGTAGAGTGGGTTACGAGGCATGGTGGGTGTAATGCAAGGTATATTCATGGGCACCAGACACTTCTTGAATGCTAAGAGATTTAATGTCTCTTAAACAGAACTGTGGGAGAAAGGGTTAGGGCCAGGACACCCTTTAGTAGTTGCAACGTTAATTGGCAGACTCCGAGACTTAGGTAGACAGCCATGCAGGGAAAGGCACCCAGCCGGCCACCACATCTGCATGTGTAGACACGCTGTCTCATATGGCAACAATCTTGAACAGTTCCTAACAAAGGTTACAATTAACTCTTTCACTTCCTCTACAATCTCCTCTTGTAGATCTTCACTCAACTGAGCTCCCAGTCAGAAGTGATCAGGACTTGCTGATCCACTGCCAATGGATCTCCTGAGCTCTTCCAATCTTCTCACTGAGTATCTTCCTCAAGTGTCACCCCCGCGTTCCTGCTAGGTCCCTAGCTTGGCATTCAGGATACTACTCAAGCCTCACCCCACTGGCCTGCTTGGTCCCTGGCTTGACACACGAGGCTGTTCTGCAAGCGTCGCCTCCGTTGGCTGGGTCCCTGGCTTGACACCTGCTGAAGTTTCCCAATTCTTCACTGTCCCCGGTTGGTGAGAATACTGCCTCTGTACTTGCTTCAGCTACTCACTGTGGTCCCTGGTAATAAGGTGGATGGTCCCTTAGTGGCGACAGCTTCCCTTCTACCTCCGACCACAACAGGTTCTCCGGCCGGCAGAACCGGCACTTCTGGTTGGACTGCAAGCCGCGGTCCCAACCCTACGCTGCTCTCTTGCTTCTGGATAGGCCCTCAGACAGCCTAGCAGCCAGATGTCCCCGGGATAGGCCTTAGGCTCTGGCCTAGCAGCCTGGGGCAGCACAACACACGTCCACCCAGACAGGCGTCCAGGTGGCACAGAACCCCGATCACCTGACCTCACCCAAATAAATAGGCTCCCCCAGCAAGCCAAGGGACCCAAGAAGATCCATGCCCATTGGCTGAGATACTCCATCTATTCCTAATCTGTCCTTGCAATGCCCTTGTCTTTTCTAATGCCACCAGATACAGAGTCATCTAGTGACAGAAGAGAAAAGTGCAGCAATTCCAGAAGTAGGGTGAAATCAATTGATCTCCTATTAATCGGCCAAGGCAACTATACCTGGCAGGTAAATTTACTAGCAACCCTGCCTAAACATCAGGGTGCTACATTTTTTTTTTTTAAATCCCAAGCTTCTCTTTTAAGCAGGCCATACATGAGTCAAAAAAATAAACAAAATTTAATGTCAAAAGAATGATTGTCAATTTTCAAATAATTAGTGTGCCCATAGCAATGATTTTTGTGCAGCTATAGAAAAGTGACCAATCAAACACGTTGGAATTTTTTATCAAAATGAATGATTTTCTAATCGTTTCTAGGGTTATCATTTAAAAAAATAAATAAAAAATGAAATGTGCCAAAAAGAGAGTTCTCTGTCACAAATGTTCTGTCATATCTTAATTTGATGACCATAGTGTTGTATGTGTGTTTTTCTACTATAGGAAATAAAACATTTCCTGCAGCCAGAGCTGGCTGTAGGGGACAAGGGAATTCAACATTTTGTGCATTGCAGCCTTGTAATCACAACAAGGAATCCAGACAGATGGGGCTGGAAGTGTATGAAGCAGTGGAGTGGCTAGGTCTACAAAAGATCTGGGGCTAGAGCCCATAGCAGCGTAGTAAAGAAAATCATACTCTTGGGCGGGCATACACATGTATATACAGTTATATATGTGTGTGTGTGTATATGTCCCCAGAGAGCCCCCCATTTACATCAGGGTCCTGAGAGAGCCCCCCTTACATCAGGGTCCCCAGAGAGCCCCCCCCTTACATCAGAGTCCCCAGAGAGCCTCCCCCTTGCATCAGGGTCCCAAGAGAGCCCCCCACTTACATCAGGGTTCCCAGAGAGCCCCCCTTACATTAGGGTCCACAGAGAGCCTCCCCCGTAAATAAGGGTCCCCAGAGACCCTCCCCCTTGCATCAGGGTCCCCAGAGAGCCCCCCACTTACATCAGGGTTCCAAGAGAACCTCCCATCCCCTTGGGGACCCCTGCAGAGACTCGGGGCTATGGGCCCCAGATTTGGGGCTATAGCCCCAAAAGCCACCCCATAGCGACGCCACTGGTATGAACCAAAGCTATTTAACATTAAAAACCAAGTATACTGTTATTATGTCAAGCCAAGAGGTCAAAATACATTGCATCACTTCCCAGGTGAAGAAAAAAAAATGTTCCAGCTGGGAAAGATGGTGGCACAATTGTGTGAAAAAACGAACAACAATTTTAATTTTTGTTTGACGGATTGTTTGTTTTTTTACTTGTCTATGCCCTACCTTACACAGAGAAATTGTGAAGGTCTATTATCTTTGTGCAGCAATACAGACAACTCTACAGTGCCTTGAAAAAGTATTTATATCCCTTGAAATTTTCCACTTTTTGTCATGTTACAACCAAAAATGTAAATGTATTTTATTGGGATTTTATGTGATAGACCAACACAAAGTAGCACATCATTGTGAAGTGGAAAGAAAATGATAAATGGTTTTCCACATTTTTTACAAAGAAAATATGTGAAAAGTGTGACGTGCATTTGTATTCAGCCCCCCTGATCAATACTTTGTAGAACCACCTTTCACTGCAATTAAAGCTGCAAGTCTTTTTTGGCAATGTCTCTACCAGCTTTGTACATCTAGAGAGTGCCATTTTTGTGCATTCTTCTTTGCAAAATAGCTCAAGCTCTGTCAGATTGTATGGAGAGCGTCTGTGAACAGCAATTTTCAAGTTTTGCCACAGGATCTCAATATTATTTAGGTTTGGATTTTGACTGGGCCGTTCTGACGCCCCATACACACTATTAGATTTTCTGCAGATTTTTGTGTTCAGATTTACCAAAACCATGTAGTGCAAGGGCCTGCCTGATTGCATACAAATCAAAACTCTTAAGGTTTGACCTCATATTATATGGTTTTGGTAAATCTGAAGACAAAAATATGCAGAAAATCTAATAGCGTGTATGGGATCTAACACATGACTATGCTTTGATCTAAACCATTCCATTGTAGCTCTGGCTGTATGTTTAGGGTCGTTGTCCTGCTGGAAGGTGAACTTCTGCCCCAATCTGAAGTCTTTTGCAGACTCTAAAAGGTTTTCTTCTAAGATTGCCCTGTATTTGGCTCCAACCATCTTCCCATCAACTCTGACCAGCTTCCCTGTCCCTGTTGAAGAAAAGCATCCCCACAACATGATGCTGCCACCACCATGTTTCACAATGGGCATAGTGTGTTCAGAGTGATGTGCAGTGTTAGTTTCCGCCGCACATAGTGTTTTGCTTTTAGGCCAAAAAGTTCAATTTTGGTCTCATCTGACCAGAGCACCTTCTTCCACATGTTTGCTGTGTCCCCCACATGGCTTCTCGAAAACTGCAAACGGGACTTCTTATAGCTTCCTTTCAACAATGGCTTTCTTCTTGCCACTCTTCCATAAAGGCCAGATTTGTGGAGAGCACGACTAACAGTTGTCCTGTGGACAGACTCTCCCACCTGAGCTGTGGATCTCTGCAGCTCCTCCAGAATTACCATGGGCCTCTTGGCTGCTTCTCTGATGAATGCTCTCCTTGCCCAACCTGTCAGTTTCGGTGGATGGCCACATCTTGGTAGGTTTGCAGTTTCCATTTTCAGATGATGGATTGAACAGTGCTCCGTGAGATGTTCAAAGCTTGGGATATTTTTATATAACCTAACCCTGCTTGAAAATTCTCCACAACTTTATCCCTGATCTGTCTGGTGTGTTCCTTGGCCTTTGGGATGCTGTTTGTTCACTTAGACCCCTTTCACACTGGAGGCATTTTTCAGGCGCTACAGCGCTAAAAATAGCGCCTGCATAGCACCTGAGAAAAGCCTCAGCTGCAAACCCAGTGTGAAAGCCTGAGTGCGTCACAAGTCCTGCCAGCAGCTTCTTTGCAGCGGTGTAGGAGCAGTGAATACACCGCTCCTACACCGCTCCTGCCCATTGAAAACAATGGGGCAGCGCCGCCATACCACCGGTAAAAAGGGCCGCTGCAGTGGCATTTTGCGGGTGGATTTAACCCCTTTTCGTCCGCTAGCGAGGGTTAAAACCGCCCCGCTAGTGGCCAAATAGCGCTGCTAAAATGACGGTAAAGCAGCGCTAAAAATAGCGCCAACGCCTGGGGCAGCTCAGTGTGAAAGGGGTCTTAGGTTCTCTAACAAACCTCTGAGTGATCAGTGATGGCAGAAGCTTCCATCTTTTTATAGATATATACCCTACCTCCCTTCAAACATATTCCTAGATCTATACACTCACCCCTAGTCATTTATCCCTGTGCAACAATGAATTTATGGGATCTATATATAACTAGCTGGCTATAGCATACATACTTACTTTGAACCAAATGCATCTGCACATGTATATACACACTGTTTTTGAATATTTGAAAAAAAATAGATATTAAATTAAATAAAAAATAAACAGCTAATCTTTACTAAGGCTGGGATCACATCTAAGCAGCATTCGGCTGACAGCAAGGGGTCCAGTACGTCCTCGTTCACCGTTTCAGGTCCGATTTCAGTCTGAATTTTTGTCTGAATTCAGACCTGAAACGGATCAAAAGACGCACAGGACCCGGTGCAAATTCGCACCGCAGCCGCAGCGGAGATATCTGAACCGGCTCCATAGAGAGCCAGTCACAATCTCCTGCTATTGCGAATTGGATGTGGAGAATCCCAGCCTAATACCACTAAACGCCTGAGTCTTTTTTTTTTTTCCTACAGTGTTTGGTTGCTTCATTTTGCATTTGCAATGTATTCTGACACGTAGGCTGATCCACAGCTGGAAATGCATACAGCTGCAGGGCTAAAGCCATGACACTTACATAAAGTGACACTTCACATAACCAACATGCTACTTACCCTGAGAAAGATCCGGGAGCTCTCTTCTGGTCACAATGATTCTTCTTCACCTTCAGGCTTTTTGCATTCACACTACAGCATTTTGAATCGCGGGCAGAGGGCAGTAGGAAAGAAAAGGAGACTGACAATGAAAAGGAGCTACAGATTCAGACAGTAACAGCAAAATATTTTACAGACATTTAAGATAAATTCAGGGCTGTATATTGCTCGTCGTTATTGTTGTAGCTAGTTGTTATCACAGAAGCCTGATGAGGGGCCCTGCAAAGCTCAAAAACATCATAATAATTTAAAATGTGATTGCTCTGTTTAAATAAAGCTCTGGAAATTGTCCAAAAAATCGAATATGTGCAGGTGACATACACTCACTCTACTTTATTGGGTACACCTCGCTAGTACGGAGTTGGACCCCCCTTTTGCCTTCAGAACTGCCTTAATTCTTCATGGCAAAGATTTAACAAGGTGTTGGAAACATTCCTCAGAGATTTTGGTCCATAGTGACATCACGCAGGTTCTGCAGATTTGTCGGCTGGGCATCCATGATACGAATCTCCCGTACAACCACAGCCCAAAGGTGCTTTATTGCAGTGGTTTTCTACCTCAGTCCTCAAGAACCCCCAACAGGCCATGTTTGCAGGTTTTATCTTGCACAGGTGCTTTAAATCAGAGTCAATGGCTTAGTATTTTGGACAGATATTTTATCTAAGAGAAATTCCCAAAACATGGCCTGTTGGGGGTACTTGAGGACTGAGGTTGAGAACCACTGCCATATTGGATTGAGATGTGGCGACTGTGGAGCCCATTGGAATACAGTAACCTCATTGTCATGTTCATGAAACCAGTGGTGAGATGATTTGAACTTTGTGACATGGTGCATTATCCTGCTGGAAGGAGCCATCAGAAGATGAGTACACTGTAGTCATAAAGGGATGGACATGGTCAGTAACAATACTCAGGTAGGCCCTGGCATTTAAACAATGCTTAATTGGTACTAAGAGGCCCAAAGTGTGCCAAGAAAATATCCCCCCCACCATTACACCACCAGCCTGAACCGTTGATACAAGGCGGGATGGATCCATGCTTTCATGTTGTTACACCAAATTCTGATCCCGCATCTGAATGTTGCAGCAAAAATCGAGTCTCATCAGACCAGGCAACATTTTTTAAAATTTGCTATTGTCCAATTTTGGAGAGCCTGTGCCAATTGTAGCCTCAGTTTCCTGTTCTTAGCTGACGGAAGTGGCACCCAGTGTGGTCTTTGACTGCTGTAGCCCATCTGTTTCAAGGTTTGATGTGTTGTGCATTCAGAGATGTGTTATGCATTCTGCATACCTTGGTTGTAACAAGTGGTTATTTGAGTTACTGTTGCCTTTCTTTCATCTCAAACCAGTCTGCTCATTCTCCTATGTCCTCGGACATCAACAAGGCATTTTCATCCACATAACTGGCGCTCACTGGATATTTTCTCTTTTTCGGACCATTCTCTGTAAACCCTAGAAATGGTTGTGTTTGAAAATCCCAGTAGATCACCAGTTTTTGAAATACTCAGACCACCCCGCCCTGCCACCAACAACCATGCCAGGTTCAAAGTCACTTAAACCCCCTTTCTTCCCAATTCTGATGCTCAGTTTGAACTTCAGCAAGTCATCTTCACCACGTCTAGATGCCTAAATGCATTGAGTTGCTGCCATGTGATTGGCCGATTAGCAATTTGTTTTACCAAGCAATTGAACAGATGTACCTAATAAAGCGGCTGGTGAGTGTATTTTCCTGTTGTATGTTTTGCTATCTCTTTGTGTGTGCTTGTCACTTTTTTTCATTGTGTGTTTGTTTTATCCTTTATGTATCAGATGAACAGTACTACAGAAGGTATTAATCAATATCTAGTTGATATAACTTTGTAGATCCTTGTCAGGTTCACATTTCAATTTTAAATTCAACTAGAATTCACATTATTGGCAGTAATACTTATTCTACGTTGTTGCATTGGCATTTAGGTATGCTCTTTGTGGTTTTTTTTGTATTGTATTTTGTTTATTTTGTGTATTTGTTTATATTTCTTAAACGTTTTCAAATAAAATAAAATCTGGTGGAAAAAATACTTATGCCGCAAAACCATGGAGCAGCATTTATTATATTTGTGAGTACAGCAAATTATTTAAATGAAAGAAGTGCAGGAAGTTCTACTGACTTCGGGTGACATCTTATTTTCCAAAAAAACAAAAAAGAAATTAGGGTTCTCTGGAACACAACTTGATACAGATTTGTTTTAGCAAAAAATAAATACTTCAAAGTCAGAGTTCATTTATTTCCCTTTTTAGAGATTTCCTGACTCTTGTAGAACCTCAGGCGTTTTCTGTGCTCTGCCAAAAGTCATTTGTTCTTTTTTTTCTGAACATATGCCATTTTTTGTTATTTTATAACATTTTTTACAAGAACGGCTAAGTAGCACTACTGGAGAAAGCATTCATTTGTTTACGGATGGGAACAAGATGCCCCCCCCCCCCCCCCCCCCCTCCACACTGAATTGAACAAATATTTATTGTAAAACGTTAAGTCTTTACCACCATTTTAAGCCTTGGTAGCAAACAAAGTCTACTCCTCCCTTTAAAAATGGCTAGCTTCGGAGCTAGGAGTCCAAATATGCATATTGTATACTTTGCTTTTGAGGGTTCCTTGGGTGCTGCTGAAGAGTTCCAAAGTCTTTGGACTGCAAAAGCTCAAAGCTAAAAACGATGCTGCGCTTGGCTAACAGCACTCAACCACTCAAAATTAATTAATGCACAGATGATATTATTATAAATAAATAGAAAGTATTAACGTAACCTAGAATAGACAATAGTAACAACCAATGAGAATAGCGGGGGGTTGGGAGCTGGTAGCCCTATAACTGGACAAGGGAAACTGACAGACTAGGGGTGCCACTGTCAACAAGAAGGAGGGACTCTAATTGTGAACAAAAAAGGAGGGGGGGGGGACAGCATAATAACTCTAGTGTGGTGAATTCCAACAAATTTTAATAAAAAATAATTGAAAGAATTAAAAAAAAGTATACTCACAAAAATGAATGAACAACACACATATGAAAACTAGGGGGAGGGTGAGCCTGTAGTGACGGTACTGTCCTATACACATGCAGCTGGATGGATGACTCAGGATCGTTGTGCCACTGGCAGCTGGATGGGAGGCTGCTTTGACTACCTGGCTTACATGATGTGCCTTGGTTTCCTCACTCCCAGAATTATTGACCGATGGATGGTGTAGTCCACTTGGTGCCCAGGGTCACAGGACACTTTTCGAAGGACCTTCCTTTTCCTCAGCTCGATCATTGCAAGCACCCCTGTCAGTGTTAAATGGTTTATCTCAACTCTTTAACTGATACATCTGCAAGAGAGCTTGTTCTGTTGAAAAAGTTAAAATTAGTTATAACTTTAACCACCTTTCTACTGCCACATTGTAAAAAAATGGCAGGGAGGGAAACATCTATTTCTGGAGTGCAGTTCATAAAGGTCACTCCAGAAATAATGCATAGGTGGCCAGTGAGCCTATTAACCGCTGTGAGCTTGAGCTGTCAGCAGATGATTCAGATACACTGTACAGAGCCCATCCAAACGACTCTGTACCATGTTATCACTGTGATGACCAATTACAGAGATCAAAAATGGAAATAGACTGTTGTTTACATTGGAGAGCCCTTCCCTTCCTTTTACAAGGGAGGAATTAATTATTCATTCATCACTAGAGGATCACAGGAAGCAGCAAATTGTAGGGAATTTTACTAGATTGTGAGATCATTTTTAACCCTTTCACCCCCTTCCTCTCCTTTACATCTCATCTCCATCCAGTCTCTGTATGTGATCTGCATATTAACCCCTTCACCTCCTCATACCTCTGTGTGTGACCTGATGTGCTGTATCTAGTGTACCATGACCAAGCTCCATGCTTTAACCACCTCATTACCAGCACGTAGATTCATCTTAAAAAAATGTAGGCAAAGTCTGCACAGTCTTCCTCCTCCGGCGGCCCTGGCACTTCCCAGCATTCCCTATGAGCGGTGGCTACTCATTATGGCGGAGCCGCAGAAGAAAGAATATAGCTGCAGAGCTGCAGGAAGAAGCTGCTGGAACACAGAGATAGATGGCCGGCCGAAGGAGTTAAAAGAGCTGTTAAAAGAACTCACCAAACAGTATGAAAAATCTGAAAATGACCACAAGACTCTGCAGAGTAATTATACGAAAACCCCCTAACGGGGCTTTTGAAGCAGCCAATGAATACAATATAGATGGTCAAAAAAATAATTTTATTGGTACAAAATTTTGTACCAATAAAATTATTTTTTTGACCATCTATTTTGTACCAATAAAATAATTTTTTTGACCATCTATATTGTATTCATTGGCTGCTTTAAAAGCCCCGTTAGGGGGTTTTCGTATAATTTTTATGCATCTTGTGGGGTGCGCAGCCTATTTGTCTGTACTCATGTGAGTGTCCTTGGTTGGCCATTTAGACTCTGCAGAGTGTTGGACAGATTGTTGGTGAAGTTCTTAAACAGTTAACGGAAGAAAATTTGCTGTTTTTGATTGCTAAGGAGGAGGGGTTAAATGGTGCCAAGTGCATATATTGAGTGAAGGTGTGCTTTAAATACCACGTAAAGAAAGTGCTATCTCTCAGAAAAATTATATACAGTGCCTTGAAAATGTATTCATACCCCTTGAAATTTTCCACATTTTGTCATGTTACAACCAAAAACGTAAATGTGTTTTATTGGGATTTTATGTGATAGACCAACACAAAGTGACACATAATTGTGAAGTGGAAGGAAAATGATAAATGGTGGCATGCATTTGTTTTCAGCCCCCTTTAATCTGATACCCCTAACTAAAATCTAGTGTAACCAATTGCCTTCAGAAGTTACTGAATTAGTAAATAGAGTCCACCTGTGTGTACTTTAATCTCAGTATAAATACAGCTGTTCTGTGAAGCCCTCAGAGGTTTGTTAGAGAACCTTAGTGAAAAAACAGCATCATGAAGGCCAAGGAACACACCAGACAGGTCAGGGATAAAGTTGTGGAGAAGTTTAAAGCAGGGTTAGGGTATAAAAAAATATCCCAAGCTTTGAACATCTCACCCAGTACTGTTGAATCCATCATCAGAAAATGGAGAGTATGGCACAACTGCAACCTACCAAGACATGGCCATCCACCTAAACTGACAGGCCGGACAAGGAGAGCATTAATCAGAGAAGCAGCCAAGAGGCCCGTGGTAACTCTGGAGGAGCATCAGAGATCCACAGCTCAGGTGGGAGAATCTGTCCACAGGACAACTATTAGACGTGCACTCCACAAATCTGGCCTTTATGGAAGAGTGGCAAGAAGAAAGCCATTGTTGAAAGAAAGCCATAAGAAGTCCAGTTTGCGAGAAAACATGTGGGGGACACAGCAAACGTGTGGAAGAAGGTGCTCTGGTCAAATGAGACCAAAATTTAACTTTTTGGCCTAAAAACAAAACATTATGTGTGGGTGAAAACTAACACTGCACATAACCCTGAACACACCATCCCCACTGTGAAACATGGTGGTGGCAGCATCATGTTGCGGGGATGCTTTTGTTCAGCAGGGACAGGGAAGCTGGTCAGAGTTGATGGGAAGATGGATGGAGCATAATACAGGGCAATCTTAGAAGAAAACCTGTTAGAGTCTGCAAAAGACTTGAGACTGGGGTGAAGGTTCACCTTCCAGCAGGACAACGACCCTAAACATACAGCCAGAGCTACAATGAAATGCTTTAGAATCAAAGCATATTCATGTGTTAGAATGGCCAGTCAAAGTCCAGACCTAAATCCAATTGAGAATCTGTAGCAAGACTTAAAAATTACTGTTCACAGACACTCACCATCCAATCTGACAGAACTTGAGCTATTTTGCAAAGAAGAATGGGTAAAATGTCACTCTCTAGATGTGCAAAGCTGGGAGAGACATCCCCAAAAAGACTTGCAGCTGTAATTGCAGTGAAAGGTGGTTCTACAAAGTATTGACTCAGGGGGGCTGAATACAAATGCACACCACACTTTTCAATTTTTTTTTACAAATAAATATGTGAAAACCATTTATTATTTTCCTACCACTTCACAATTATGTGCCACTTTGTGTTGGTCTATCACATAAAATTCCAATAAAATACATTTACGTTTTTGGTTGTAACATGACAAAATGTGGAAAATTTCAAGGGGTATGAACACTTTTTCAAGGCACTGTACAAATAATTTGGGTTGAGTGTTGACCAAACAATTATCAGTTTACCACGCGACTGGAAATAGAAAAATGAGCTGGTAGTGAAGGGGTATATACAGGCTGGTACTGAAATGGTTAACGTAGCATTAAACCCTCAGGGTTTTTTAGCTTAACACACTGAGCACAATAAAATAAACATTCACCACTAAACTATTTGTTAGAATTCTTACCCTGGTACTTGCATTATACAACTATCACTGCTGCTGACTCCTGCTCTCTCAGTGCTGCTTCCCTGAACTTCCAGTTTTCACAGGAAAGAGTTTACAGTGGACAGCGCAGTCTCCAGTTAGTCATTTAGCTTGGAGAAGGGAGGAGAAGGGGAGTGCCCTGCCACCCTAGCCTATGGGGCTGAGTGTTTCTTTTGATGCATGCAAGGAGCCACCCTGAAACAGGGAACCTAGAGCAGCTTGACACCTGCCTAAACTGAATATAAACAAAGATTAAAAGATAACAGAAGCTGCATACTCAGTAAGTGATTAAGACCTCATTCACACAGCCAGGGGTGTTGCTAGGTGGGAAAAAGGGGCCCAGGGGCTTCAGTCCGAAGGTAAATCTGATAACCCCTTCCACATTTTAAAGTAAGTCCAGCCCAAGTTCAGCATGGGGGGATGTTTTTTTTTTTAACATCAAAAAAGTTTATTTAGAAGTTGAAAAGTCAATACAAATCCGGGTAACTGTAATCATTTCAAGTATCCTTACAAAACAATATTTGATCGACATTAGTTTACATTACATCCTAAAGCTAATAACTTATGGTAAGTTATGGAATAAATATCCGTATTTGTTAAGTGCGGACTTTGGTATAAAATATAACATTGTTAAAGACCCTTGTCATTCACACTTATCCTTGTCAAAAACTATTCTGCTCAAAGGTGAAGCAATAAAGAGAGTCATCCGATTTGTATGTCAGATTTCAGAGAAACAGTGAGAACAAAAAAGAGAAAACAGAAAAAAGGAAACAGAAAAAAAAAGAATTTTACGACCATTATATAATCAGATAGATATCGGCAGGTGATCAACCGCGTCGCCCAGCTCTGTAGATCCAGGGAGGGTCTGTTGATGTAAATGTCTTAAACAGGTCTAATTGTCTGGGCTTTGTTAATGTCATTGAAGGTCTTGGAATATTTGAAAACATTCCAGGGACGCCAGATCTCGAGAAAGTTTTCTACCCGTTCATTGGATTGGGCGAGAGTGTCCTCCATTTCATAGAAATCTGCAACCCTGTGTAGCCATTCAGTGATTGTTGGTACTCGTGTAGACTTCCAGTGAATTGGAATAAGTGACTTGGCAGCATTTAGTAGATGCCTTGTGAGAGAACGCTTGTATTTTTTTAGAGACCAATTTGAGATGTGTAGTAGGCAGCAAGCTGCATCTAGAGGCAAAGTCGTCTCCGTTATCAGTTTGATTAGATCTAAGACTTTATTCCAGTAGCTAGCGATCAGTGGGCATTGCCACCAAATATGCAGCAAAGATCCACTATCCTTCATGCATCTCCAGCAACGGTCCGACGTTTGTGGGTACCACTTGTTTCATTTCAATGGTGTCAGATACCACCGTGTCATCAATTTATACGCTGTTTCTTGAACCTTAGTGCTGATGGAGCACTTATGTGATAAAATACAAGCGTTCTTCCATTGTTTAGGGGTTATGTTTATCTGCAAAGCATCAGACCACCTCCCTCTGAGTCTGTCATCTGCTGGTCCCCTTGCAACCTGTAACCAAGCGTAAGAAATGGAAGTTGTTCTGCTGACCGGTTCCCCCTTGTGGCACACCGACTCAAACTCCGTCAGGGGTCTAGAAAATTCTCCCCCCTTATGGTTATCCTTAAGATAACTTCTAGCCTGTAAGTAAAAGCATGGGGGGATGTTAGGCTTACTTGCTGCCTGCCTCACCAGTGCCCATCAATGCAGCCTGATCAGTGCCCATCAATGCAGCCTGACCAATGCCCATGAATGCAACCTCACCAGTGCCCATCAATGCAGCCTCATTAGTGCTCATCAATGCAGCATCACCAGTGTCCATCAGTGCAGCCTCACCAGTGCTCATCAATGCAGCCTGATCAGTGCCCATCACCGCAGCCTGATTAGTGCCCATCAACACAGCCTCACCAATGCCCATCAGTGCATCCTCACCAGTGCCCATCAGCTCAGCCTCACCAGTGCCCATCAATGCAGCCTCATCAGTGCCCATCTATGCAGCCTCAACAGTGCACATCAATGCAGCCTTATCAGTGCAGCCTCATCAGTGCCTATCAGTGCAGCCTCATCAGTGCCCATCAGTGCAGCATCACCAGTGTCCATCAGTGCAGCCTCACCAGTGCTCATAAATGCAGCCTGATTAGTGCCCATCAACGCAGCCTGATTAGTTCCCATCAACGCAGCCTCACCTTTGCCCATCAATGCAGCCTCACCAGTGCCCATCAGTGCAGCCTCACCAGTGCCCATCAGCTCAGCCTCACCAGTGCCCATCAATGCAGCCTCACCAGTGCCCATCAATGCAGCCTCACCAGTTCCCATCAATGTAGCCTCATCAGTGCCCATCAATGCAGCCTAATCAGTGTCCATCAATGCAGCCTGATCAGTGCCCATCAGCGCAGCCTTGCCAGAACACATCAACGCAGCCTTGCCAGTGCATTGGGAGAGGAGAGCCGCCGGTTTACACAGAGCAGGGATCTCCCACTTACCCAACGCCGTTGTCACACTAAGTTCCACCTCCTGGCCCTGGCTCCTATGATGGACATCACACGTCCTGGCATTGGACCAGTGTGACGTCCATCATATGAGGCGGGGCTTTGTATGGCACTCAGCCGCGCTGGGTAAGCGGGAGATCCCTGCTCTGTGTAAACTGGCGGCGCTCGCCCCACTTCCCTTGAGAGGCAGCCCGTGCACCCGCCCAGGATCAGCCCTGCAAAGCGGCCCCAGGGCAGGCGGCCAATGGCACAGAGTTCCCAGCCAACCCCAGGCATTGGGACACAGGGCTAATAATTGTCATGGAGTAATACGAGACCCGGGGCTTTTTGGGGGCCCACTCGGGGGTATAGCCCGGGTCAGCCCCCCCCGACACCATTGGAAACAGCACTGAGGTCTATAGTCCGTGAGTGGGCCTTTTATTTGGTGCAGTGTGCAGGTAGCCCTTTCAAGTCTATCAGAACACAGATGCTCATCCCAGTTTGACAGATATGCAGATGCATGGCCCTGAGCGCATATTTCCTGAGTTCATAGCCACGCACCCGATAAACGGCCCCAATTTAACAGGCATGAGCGGCTCTGAATACATACTGTCTACCATATCCCCATAGACTTGAATGGTCTACCTGCATGCATACCCTGGCAGCTAGAGCTGCATAAACACCCACCCTAATCATGAACTTGTGGGCCTCAGCCCCCCTATGAATAAGGCCTTAACCCCTTAAAACCCAACTCTGGCATTCCTTTAACAAAGGGTGGGAATGACTGAATAAACATAAGACAACTGCGATTGGCTGTGACAGTGTTCACATGATTGGAAGCCAGTCCCTTCAACTCCTGATCATTAGGGGTGAGCTCAGGTGTATTTGGACACAAGTCTGAACCCACCTGAGTTATCCCACTGAGAAGCTGTCAAAGGGGCATGTCTAGGTGCAGCTGTGGGGCAAGGAAATCCTCCACTGCCTATGAGTGGTATTCGGCTTTGACAGTTTCCTGGCAGGATAGCTTAGGCGGGTTCAGACTCCCCTCTGAACCCACCTTAGCTCATCCCTGGCGATCATTATTAAAGACCAGGGGCTGTCTACGACGGCTCGGTCACTGTGCTGGCAACTCCCTTTCAGCACAGAAACCTTGGCTGCCCATGGGCACATAGGGGTGGGCATTACACAGCCAGTAAGAGGCTAAACAGCTGCTGAAAGTGCTTAAATTGTAAATTTGTTGTTTTTTTAAATTATAAACATGTTATAAATGTAAGTGGGTTGCACTCGAGCTAGTTAGATGCTGCCCCGGACGGGAGAGTGAGGGTTGTTTTCCCGATTCTTTGGATTTGGTGGTTTTTCTTTGGGTGCAACCCACTGATCCTGATTTAAAAGAGATGGACAGCGGTCTGGAGCAAAGAGCCCGAAAGGGGAGAGAATCAGAGACTCACTTATAAGGGGTGAGAGAATGTCACTTGCTGTTGCAACTACCATAATGTAGAAGATCTGGGGTTTGCTTCCGAAGACACCAGCCACTGCGTAATGCCAATTAAGGATGGGCTTTCTGTTCGGGTCGAACATGAGTTCCACTCGAACATTGGCTATTCGCCTGTTCGCCGAATAGCGAACAATTTGGGGTGTTCGCAGCAAATTCGAAAGCTGCAGAAAACCTTTTAAAAGTCTATGGGAGAAATCAAAAGTGCTAATTTTAAAAGTTAATATGCAAGTTATTGTCATAAAAAGTGTTTGGGGACCTGGGTCCTGCCCCAGGGGACATGTATCAATGCAAAAAAAAATTTCAAAAACAGATGTTTTTTCGTGAGTAGTGATTTTAATAATGCTTAAAGTGAAATAATAAAAGTGTAATATTCCTTTAAATTTCATACCTGGAGGGTGTCTATAGTATGCCTGTAAAGGGGCGCATGTTTCCCGTGTTTGGAACAGTCTGACAGCAAAATGACATTTCTAAAGGAAAAAAGTCATTTAAAACTACCTGCGGCTATAATGAATAGTTGGTCCCGGCAATACACATAAAAGTTCATTGATAAAAATGGCATGGGATTCCCCCACAGGGGAACCCCGAACCAGAATTAAAAAAAAAAAAAAAAATGCGTGGGGGTCCCCCCAAATTTCATACCAGGCCCTTCAGGTCTGGTATGGATATTAAGGGGAACCCTGCACCAAAATTAAAAAAAAAATTGCATTGAGGTCCCCCTCAAAATTCATACCAGACCCTTCAGGTCTGGTGCAGATTTTAAGGGGAACCGCGTGCCAAAATTAAAAAAAAAAAAGAATGGCGTGGGGTCCCCCCCAAAATCGATACCAGACCCTTATCTGAGCACGCAACCTAGCAGGCCGCAGGAAAAGATGGGGGGGACGAGAGAGCGCCCCCCCCTGAACCGTACCAGGCCACATGCCCTCAACATTGGGAGGGTGCATTGGGGTAGCCCCCCAAACCACCTTGAAGAAAGAAAGAAAGAAAGAAAGAAAGAAAGAAAGAAAGAAAGAAAGAAAGAAAGAAAGAAAGAAAGAAAGAAAGAAAGAAAGAAAGAAAGAAAGAAAGAAAGAAAGAAAGAAAGAAAGAAAAGAAAAGAATTCAGCCAGCACATGTAATGATTTGTAGGTTACAATGTAATAAAAGTTACTTTGTGTGTAATCTATAATTGGGGACATGTAGTTGTGCAGACCAGTGGTCGGTACCTGATGTAGGTGTGTTGTGGTGCAGGCCAGTGGTCTGTACCTGATGTAGGTGTGGTGTGGTGCACGCCAGTGGTCGGTACCTGATGTAGGTGTGGTGTGGTGCAGGCCAGTGGTCGGTACCTGATGTAGGTGTGGTGTGGTGCAGACCAGTGGTCGGTACCTGATGTAGGTGTGTTGTAGTGCAGGCCAGTGGTCGGTACCTGATGTAGGTGTGGTGCAGGCCAGTGGTCGGTACCTGATGTAGGTGTGGTGTGGTGCAGACCAGTGGTCGCTACCTGATGTAGGTGTGGTGTGGTGCAGGCCAGTGGTCGGTACCTGATGTAGGTGTGGTGTGGTGCAGGCCAGTACCTGATGGAGGTGTGGTGCAGGCCAGTGGTCGGTACCTGATGTAGGTGTGGTGTGGTGCAGACCAGTGGTCGGTACCTGATGTAGGTGTGGTGCAGACCAGTGGTCGGTACCTGATGTAGGTGTGGTGCGGGCCAGTGGTCGGTACCTGATGTAGGTATGTTGTAGTGCAGACCAGTGGTCGGTACCTGATGTAGGTGTGGTGTGGTGCAGACCAGTGGTCGGTACCTGATGTAGGTGTGGTGCAGACCAGTGGTCGGTACCTGATGTAGGTGTGGTGCAGACCAGTGGTCGGTACCTGATGTAGGTATGTTGTAGTGCAGACCAGTGGTCGGTACCTGATGTAGGTGTGGTGTAGTGCAGACCAGTAGTCGGTACCTGATGTAGGTGTGGTGTGGTGCAGACCAGTGGTCGGTACCTGATGTAGGTGTGGTGCAGGCCAGTGGTTGGTACCTGATGTAGGTGTGGTGTGGTGCAGACCAGTGGTCGGTACCTGATGTAGGTGTGTTGTGGTGCAGACCAGTGGTCGGTACCTGATGTAGGTGTGGTGTGGTGCAGACCAGTGGTCGGTACCTGATGTAGGTGTGGTGCAGACCAGTGGTCGGTACCTGATGTAGGTGTGGTGCAGACCAGTGGTCGGTACCTGATGTAGGTGTGGTGTGGTTAAGACCAGTGGTCGGTACCTGATGTAGGTGTGGTGTGGTGCAGACCAGTGGTCGGTACCTGATGTAGGTGTGTTGTAGTGCAGGCCAGTGGTCGGTACCTGATGTAGGTGTGGTGTGGTGCAGACCAGTGGTCGGTACCTGATGTAGGTGTGGTGCAGACCAGTGGTCGGTACCTGATGTAGGTGTGGTGCAGACCAGTGGTCGGTACCTGATGTAGGTGTGGTGTGCTGCAGACCAGTGGTCGGTACCTGATGTAGGTGTGGTGTGATGCAGACCAGTGGTCGGTACCTGATGTAGGTGTGGTGTGGTGCAGACCAGTGGTCGGTACCTGATGTAGGTGTGATGCAGACCAGTGGTCGGTAACTGATGTAGGTGTGGTGAAGACCAGTGGTCGGTACCTGATGTAGGTGTGGTATGGTGCAGACCAGTGGTCGGTACGTGATGTAGGTGTGGTGTGGTGCAGACCAGTGGTCGGTACCTGATGTAGGTGTGGTGTAGTGCAGACCAGTGGTTGGTACCTGATGTAGGTGTGGTGCAGACCAGTGGTCGGTACCTGATGTAGGTGTGGTGCAGACCAGTGGTCTGTACCTGATGTAGGTGTGTTGGAGTGCAGACCAGTGGTCTGTACCTGATGTAGGTGTGTTGTAGTGCAGACCAGTGGTCGGTACCTGATGTAGGTGTGGCGTGGTGCAGACCAGTGGTCGGTACCTGATGTAGGTGTGTTGTAGTGCAGGCCAGTGGTCGGTACCTGATGTAGGTGTGGTGTGGTGCAGACCAGTGGTCGGTACCTGATGTAGGTGTGGTGCAGACCAGTGGTCGGTACCTGATGTAGGTGTGTTGTAGTGCAGACCAGTGGTCTGTACCTGATGTAGGTGTGGTGTGGTGCAGGCCAGTGGTCGGTACCTGATGTAGGTGTGGTGCAGACCAGTGGTCGGTACCTGATGTAGGTGTGGTGTGGTGCAGACCAGTGGTCGGTACCTGATGTAGGTGTGTTGTAGTGCAGACCAGTGGTCTGTACCTGATGTAGGTGTGGTGTGGTGCAGACCAGTGGTCGGTACCTGATGTAGGTGTGGTGCAGACCAGTGGTCGGTACCTGATGTAGGTGTGGTGTAGTGCAGACCAGTGGTCGGTACCTGATGTAGGTGTGTTGTAGTGCAGGCCAGTGGTCGGTACCTGATGTAGGTGTGGTGTGGTGCAGACCAGTGGTCGGTACCTGATGTAGGTGTGGTGCAGACCAGTGGTCTGTACCTGATGTAGGTGTGGTGTAGTGCAGACCAGTGGTCGGTACCTGATATAGGTGTGTTGTAGTGCAGACCAGTGGTCGGTACCTGATGTAGGTGTGGTGCAGACCAGTGGTCGGTACCTGATGTAGGTGTGGTGCAGACCAGTGGTCGGTACCTGATGTAGGTGTGGTGCAGACCAGTTGTCGGTACCTGATGTAGGTGTGGTGTGGTGCAGACCAGTGGTCGGTACCTGATGTAGGTGTGGTGTGGTGCAGACCAGTGGTCGGTACCTGATGTAGGTGTGGTGCAGACCAGTGGTCGGTACCTGATGTAGGTGTGGTGTAGTGCAGACCAGTAGTCGGTACCTGATGTAGGTGTGGTGTGGTGCAGACCAGTGGTCGGTACCTGATGTAGGTGTGGTGTGGTGCAGGCCAGTGGTCGGTACCTGATGTAGGTGTGTTGTAGTGCAGACCAGTGGTCGGTATCTGATGTAGGTGTGGTGTGGTGCAGACCAGTGGTCGGTACCTGATGTAGGTGTGGTGTGGCGCAGACCAGTGGTCTGTACATGATGTAGGTGTGTTGTAGTGCAGACCAGTGGTCGGTACCTGATGTAGGTGTGGCGTGGTGCAGACCAGTGGTCGGTACCTGATGTAGGTGTGGTGTGGTGCAGACCAGTGGTCGGTACCTGATGTAGGTGTGTTGTAGTGCAGGCCAGTGGTCGGTACCTGATGTAGGTGTGGTGTGGTGCAGACCAGTGGTCGGTACCTGATGTAGGTGTGGTGTGGTGCAGACCAGTGGTCGGTACCTGATGTAGGTGTGGTGCAGACCAGTGGTCGGTACCTGATGTAGGTGTGGTGCAGACCAGTGGTCGGTACCTGATGTAGGTGTGGTGTGGTGCAGACCAGTGGTCGGTACCTGATGTAGGTGTGGTGCAGACCAGTGGTCGGTACCTGATGTAGGTGTGGTGTGGTGCAGGCCAGTGGTCAGTACCTGATGTAGGTGTAGCGTGGTGCAGACCAGTGGTCGGTACCTGATGTAGGTGTGGTGTGGTGCAGACCAGTGGTCGGTACCTGATGTAGGTGTGTTGTAGTGCAGGCCAGTGGTCGGTACCTGATGTAGGTGTGGTGTGGTGCAGACAGTGGTCGGTACCTGATGTAATTGTGGTGCAGACCAGTGGTCGGTACCTGATGTAGGTGTGGTGCAGACCAGTGGTCTGTACCTGATGTAGGTGTGGTGTGGTGCAGGCCAGTGGTCGGTACCTGATGTAGGTGTGGTGCAGGCCAGTGGTCGGTACCTGATGTAGGTGTGGTGTGGTGCAGGCCAGTGGTCAGTACCTGATGTAGGTGTAGCGTGGTGCAGACCAGTGGTCGGTACCTGATGTAGGTGTGGTGTGGTGCAGACCAGTGGTCGGTACCTGATGTAGGTGTGTTGTAGTGCAGGCCAGTGGTCGGTACCTGATGTAGGTGTGGTGTGGTGCAGACCAGTGGTCGGTACCAGATGTAGGTGTGGTGTGGTGCAGAGCAGTGGTCGGTACCTGATGTAGGTGTGTTGTAGTGCAGAGCAGTGGTCGGTACCTGATGTAGGTGTGTTGTAGTGCAGGCCAGTGGTCGGTACCTGATGTAGGTGTGGTGCAGGCCAGTGGTCGGTACCTGATGTAGGTGTGGTGCAGACCAGTGGTCGGTACCTGATGTAGGTGTGGTGCAGACCAGTGGTCGGTACCTGATGTAGGTGTGGTGTAGTGCAGACCAGTAGTCGGTACCTGATGTAGGTGTGGTGTGGTGCAGACCAGTGGTCGGTACCTGATGTAGGTGTGGTGCAGGCCAGTGGTCGGTACCTGATGTAGGTGTGTTGTAGTGCAGACCAGTGGTCGGTACCTGATGTAGGTGTGGTGCAGACCAGTGGTCGGTACCTGATGTAGGTGTGGTGTGGTGCAGACCAGTGGTCGGTACCTGATGTAGGTGTGTTGTAGTGCAGACCAGTGGTCGGTACCTGATGTAGGTGTGGTGTGATGCAGACCAGTGGTCGGTACCTGATGTAGGTGTGGTGTGCTGCAGACCAGTGGTCGGTACCTGATGTAGGTGTGGTGTGGTGCAGACCAGTGGTCGGTACCTGATGTAGGTGTGGTGCAGACCAGTGGTCGGTACCTGATGTAGATGTGGTGTAGTGCAGACCAGTAGTCGGTACCTGATGTAGGTGTGGTGCAGACCAGTGGTCGGTACCTGATGTAGGTGTGTTGTAGTGCAGACCAGTGGTCGGTACCTGATGTAGGTGTGGTGTGGTGCAGACCAGTGGTCGGTACCTGATGTAGGTGTGTTGTAGTGCAGACCAGTGGTCGGTACCTGATGTAGGTGTGGTGCAGACCAGTGGTCGGTACCTGATGTAGGTGTGGTGCAGACCAGTGGTCGGTACCTGATGTAGGTGTGGTGTGGTGCAGACCAGTGGTCGGTACCTGATGTAGATGTGGTGTGGTGCAGACCAGTGGTCGGTACCTGATGTAGGTGTGTTGTAGTGCAGACCAGTGGTTGGTACCTGATGTAGGTGTGGTGTGGTGCAGACCAGTGGTCGGTACCTGATGTAGGTGTGGTGCAGACCAGTGGTCGGTACCTGATGTAGGTGTGGTGCAGACCAGTGGTCGGTACCTGATGTAGGTGTGGTGCAGACCAGTGGTCGGTACCTGATGTAGGTGTGGTGTGGTGCAGACCAGTGGTCGGTACCTGATGTAGATGTGGTGTGGTGCATACCAGTGGTCGGTACCTGATGTAGGTGTGGTGCAGACCAGTGGTCGGTACCTGATGTAGGTGTGTTGTAGTGCAGACCAGTGGTCGGTACCTGATGTAGGTGTGTTGTAGTGCAGACCAGTGGTCGGTACCTGATGTAGGTGTGGTGTGGTGCAGACCAGTGGTCGGTACCTGATGTAGGTGTGTTGTAGTGCAGACCAGTGGTCGGTACCTGATGTAGATGTGGTGTGGTGCATACCAGTGGTCGGTACCTGATGTAGGTGTGGTGTGGTGTAGACCAGTGGTCGGTACCTGATGTAGGTGTGTTGTAGTGCAGACCAGTGGTCGGTACCTGATGTAGGTGTGGTGTGATGCAGACCAGTGGTCGGTACCTGATGTAGGTGTGGTGTGATGCAGACCAGTGGTCGGTACCTGATGTAGGTGTGGTGTGGTGCAGACCAGTGGTCGGTACCTGATGTAGGTGTGGTGCAGACCAGTGGTCGGTACCTGATGTAGGTGTGTTGTAGTGCAGACCAGTGGTCGGTACCTGATGTAGGTGTGGTGCAGACCAGTGGTCGGTACCTGATGTAGGTGTGTTGTAGTGCAGACCAGTGGTCGGTACCTGATGTAGGTGTGGTGTAGTGCAGACCAGTGGTCGGTACCTGATATAGGTGTGTTGTAGTGCAGACCAGTGGTCGGTACCTGATGTAGGTGTGGTGCCGACCAGTGGTCGGTACCTGATGTAGGTGTGGTGTAGTGCAGACCAGTGGTCGGTACCTGATGTAGGTGTGGTGTAGTGCAGACCAGTGGTCGGTACCTGATGTAGGTGTGGTGTAGTGCAGACCAGTGGTCGGTACCTGATGTAGGTGTGGTGTAGTGCAGACCAGTGGTCGGTACCTGATGTAGGTGTGGTGTAGTGCAGACCAGTGGTCGGTACCTGATGTAGGTGTGGTGTGGTGCAGGCCAGTGGTCGGTACCTGATGTAGGTGTGTTGTAGTGCAGACCAGTGGTCGGTACCTGATGTAGGTGTGGTGCAGACCAGTGGTCGGTACCTGATGTAGGTGTGGTGCAGGCCAGTGGTCGGTACCTGATGTAGGTGTGGTGTGGTGCAGACCAGTGGTCGGTACCTGATGTAGGTGTGGTGTGGTGCAGACCAGTGGTCGGTACCTGATGTAGGTGTGGTGTAGTGCAGACCAGTGGTCGGTACCTGATGTAGGTGTGGTGTAGAGCAGTGGTCGGTACCTGATGTAGGTGTGTTGTAGTGCAGACCAGTGGTCGGTACCTGATGTAGGTGTGTTGTAGTGCAGACCAGTGGTCCGTACCTGATGTAGGTGTGGTGTGGTGAAGACCAGTGGTCGGTACCTGATGTAGGTGTGGTGTGGTGTGGTGCAGACCAGTGGTCTGTACCTGATGTAGGTGTGGTGCAGACCAGTGGTCGGTACCTGATGTAGGTGTGGTGCAGACCAGTGGTCGGTACCTGATGTAGGTGTGGTGTGGTGCAGACCAGTGGTCGGTACCTGATGTAGGTGTGGTGTGGTGCAGACCAGTGGTCGGTACCTGATGTAGGTGTGTTGTAGTGCAGACCAGTGGTCCGTACCTGATGTAGGTGTGGTGTGGTGAAGACCAGTGGTCGGTACCTGATGTAGGTGTGGTGTGGTGCAGACCAGTGGTCGGTACCTGATGTAGGTGTGGTGCAGACCAGTGGTCGGTACCTGATGTAGGTGTGGTGTGGTGCAGACCAGTGGTCGGTACCTGATGTAGGTGTGGTGTGGTGCAGACCAGTGGTCGGTACCTGATGTAGGTGTGGTGTGGTGTGGTGCAGACCAGTGGTCTGTACCTGATGTAGGTGTGTTGTAGTGCAGACCAGTGGTCGTTACCTGATGTAGGTGTGGTGTGGTTAAGACCAGTGGTCGGTACCTGATGTAGGTGTGGTGTGGTGCAGACCAGTGGTCGGTACCTGATGTAGGTGTGGTGTAGAGCAGTGGTCGGTACCTGATGTAGGTGTGTTGTAGTGCAGACCAGTGGTCGGTACCTGATGTAGGTGTGTTGTAGTGCAGACCAGTGGTCGGTACCTGATGTAGGTGTGGTGTGGTGCAGACCAGTGGTCGGTACCTGATGTAGGTGTTGTGTGGTGCAGACCAGTGGTCGGTACCTGATGTAGGTGTGGTGTGGTGCAGACCAGTGGTCGGTACCTGATGTAGGTGTGGTGTGGTGTGGTGCAGACCAGTGGTCTGTACCTGATGTAGGTGTGTTGTAGTGCAGACCAGTGGTCGGTACCTGATGTAGGTGTGTTGTAGTGCAGACCAGTGGTCTGTACCTGATGTAGGTGTGTTGTAGTGCAGACCAGTGGTCCGTACCTGATGTAGGTGTGGTGTGGTGCAGACCAGTGGTCGGTACCTGATGTAGGTGTGTTGTAGTGCAGACCAGTGGTCCGTACCTGATGTAGGTGTGGTGTGGTGAAGACCAGTGGTCGGTACCTGATGTAGGTGTGGTGTGGTGTGGTGCAGACCAGTGGTCTGTACCTGATGTAGGTGTGTTGTAGTGCAGACCAGTGGTCCGTACCTGATGTAGGTGTGGTGTGGTGCAGACCAGTGGTCGGTACCTGATGTAGGTGTGGTGCAGACCAGTGGTCGGTACCTGATGTAGGTGTGGTGTGGTGCAGACCAGTGGTCGGTACCTGATGTAGGTGTGGTGTGGTGCAGACCAGTGGTCGGTACCTGATGTAGGTGTGGTGTGGTGCAGACCAGTGGTCTGTACCTGATGTAGGTGTGTTGTAGTGCAGACCAGTGGTCGGTACCTGATGTAGGTGTGGTGTGGTGAAGACCAGTGGTCGGTACCTGATGTAGGTGTGGTGTGGTGTGGTGCAGACCAGTGGTCGGTACCTGATGTAGGTGTGTTGTAGTGCAGACCAGTGGTCGGTACCTGATGTAGGTGTGTTGTAGTGCAGACCAGTGGTCGGTACCTGATGTAGGTGTTGTGTGGTGCAGACCAGTGGTCGGTACCTGATGTAGGTGTGGTGTGGTGCAGACCAGTGGTCGGTACCTGATGTAGGTGTGGTGTGGTGCAGACCAGTGGTCGGTACCTGATGTAGGTGTGGTGTGGTGTGGTGCAGACCAGTGGTCTGTACCTGATGTAGGTGTGTTGTAGTGCAGACCAGTGGTCGGTACCTGATGTAGGTGTGTTGTAGTGCAGACCAGTGGTCTGTACCTGATGTAGGTGTGTTGTAGTGCAGACCAGTGGTCCGTACCTGATGTAGGTGTGGTGTGGTGCAGACCAGTGGTCGGTACCTGATGTAGGTGTGTTGTGGTGCAGACCAGTGGTCGGTACCTGATGTAGGTGTGGTGTGGTGCAGACCAGTGGTCGGTACCTGATGTAGGTGTGGTGCAGACCAGTGGTCGGTACCTGATGTAGGTGTGGTGTGGTTAAGACCAGTGGTCGGTACCTGATGTAGGTGTGGTGTGGTGCAGACCAGTGGTCGGTACCTGATGTAGGTGTGTTGTAGTGCAGACCAGTGGTCGGTACCTGATGTAGGTGTGTTGTAGTGCAGACCAGTGGTCGGTACCTGATGTAGGTGTGATGTAGTGCAGACCAGTGGTCGGTACCTGATGTAGGTGTGGTGTGGTGTAGACCAGTGGTCGGTACCTGATGTAGGTGTTGTGTGGTGCAGACCAGTGGTCGGTACCTGATGTAGGTGTGGTGTGGTGCAGACCAGTGGTCGGTACCTGATGTAGGTGTGGTGTGGTGCAGACCAGTGGTCGGTACCTGATGTAGGTGTGGTGTGGTGTGGTGCAGACCAGTGGTCTGTACCTGATGTAGGTGTGTTGTAGTGCAGACCAGTGGTCGGTACCTGATGTAGGTGTGTTGTAGTGCAGACCAGTGGTCTGTACCTGATGTAGGTGTGTTGTAGTGCAGACCAGTGGTCGGTACCTGATGTAGGTGTGGTGTGGTGCAGACCAGTGGTCGGTACCTGATGTAGGTGTGGTGCAGACCAGTGGTCGGTACCTGATGTAGGTGTGGTGTGGTGAAGACCAGTGGTCGGTACCTGATGTAGGTGTGTTGTGGTGCAGACCAGTGGTCGGTACCTGATGTAGGTGTGGTGTGGTGCAGACCAGTGGTCGGTACCTGATGTAGGTGTGATGTGGTGTAGACCAGTGGTCGGTACCTGATGTAGGTGTTGTGTGGTGCAGACCAGTGGTCGGTACCTGATGTAGGTGTGGTGTGGTGTGGTGCAGACCAGTGGTCTGTACCTGATGTAGGTGTGGTGTGGTGCAGACCAGTGGTCGGTACCTGATGTAGGTGTGTTGTAGTGCAGACCAGTGGTCGGTACCTGATGTAGGTGTGGTGTGGTGAAGACCAGTGGTCGGTACCTGATGTAGGTGTGTTGTGGTGCAGACCAGTGGTCGGTACCTGATGTAGGTGTGGTGTGGTGCAGACCAGTGGTCGGTACCTGATGTAGGTGTGGTGCAGACCAGTGGTCGGTACCTGATGTAGGTGTGGTGTGGTGCAGACCAGTGGTCGGTACCTGATGTAGGTGTGGTGTGGTGCAGACCAGTGGTCGGTACCTGATGTAGGTGTGGTGTGGTTAAGACCAGTGGTCGGTACCTGATGTAGGTGTGGTGTGGTGCAGACCAGTGGTCGGTACCTGATGTAGGTGTGGTGTGGTGCAGACCAGTGGTCGGTACCTGATGTAGGTGTGGTGTGGTGCAGACCAGTGGTCGGTACCTGATGTAGGTGTGGTGCAGACCAGTGGTCGGTACCTGATGTAGGTGTGGTGTGGTGCAGACCAGTGGTCGGTACCTGATGTAGGTGTGGTGTGGTGCAGACCAGTGGTCGGTACCTGATGTAGGTGTGGTGTGGTTAAGACCAGTGGTCGGTACCTGATGTAGGTGCGGTGTGGTGCAGACCAGTGGTCGGTACCTGATGTAGGTGTGTTGTAGTGCAGACCAGTGGTCGGTACCTGATGTAGGTGTGGTGTGGTGAAGACCAGTGGTCGGTACCTGATGTAGGTGTGGTGTGGTGAAGACCAGTGGTCGGTACCTGATGTAGGTGTGGTGTGGTGAAGACCAGTGGTCGGTACCTGATGTAGATGTGGTGTGGTGAAGACCAGTGGTCGGTACCTGATGTAGGTGTGGTGTGGTGAAGACCAGTGGTCGGTACCTGATGTAGGTGTGGTGTGGTGAAGACCAGTGGTCGGTACCTGATGTAGGTGTGGTGTGGTGAAGACCAGTGGTCGGTACCTGATGTAGGTGTGTTGTAGTGCAAACCAGTGGTCGGTACCTGATGTAGGTGTGTTGTAGTGCAGACCAGTGGTCGGTACCTGATGTAGGTGTGGTGTGGTGCAGACCAGTGGTCGGTACCTGATGTAGGTGTGTTGTAGTGCAGACCAGTGGTCGGTACCTGATGTAGGTGTGGTGTGATGCAGACCAGTGGTCGGTACCTGATGTAGGTGTGTTGTAGTGCAGACCAGTGGTCCGTACCTGATGTAGGTGTGGTGTGGTGAAGACCAGTGGTCGGTACCTGATGTAGGTGTGGTGTGGTGTGGTGCAGACCAGTGGTCGGTACCTGATGTAGGTGTGGTGTGATGCAGACCAGTGGTCGGTACCTGATGTAGGTGTGGTGTGATGCAGACCAGTGGTCGGTACCTGATGTAGGTGTGGTGTGGTGCAGACCAGTGGTCGGTACCTGATGTAGATGTGGTGTGGTGCAGACCAGTGGTCGGTACCTGATGTAGGTGTGGTGCAGACCAGTGGTCGGTACCTGATGTAGGTGTGTTGTAGTGCAGACCAGTGGTCGGTACCTGATGTAGGTGTGGTGCAGACCAGTGGTCGGTACCTGATGTAGGTGTGTTGTAGTGCAGACCAGTGGTCGGTACCTGATGTAGGTGTGGTGTAGTGCAGACCAGTGGTCGGTACCTGATATAGGTGTGTTGTAGTGCAGACCAGTGGTCGGTACCTGATGTAGGTGTGGTGCAGACCAGTGGTCGGTACCTGATGTAGGTGTGGTGTAGTACAGACCAGTGGTCGGTACCTGATGTAGGTGTGTTGTGGTGCAGACCAGTGGTCGGTACCTGATGTAGGTGTGGTGTGGTGCAGACCAGTGGTCGGTACCTGATGTAGGTGTGGTGTGGTGTGGTGCAGACCAGTGGTCTGTACCTGATGTAGGTGTGTTGTAGTGCAGACCAGTGGTCCGTACCTGATGTAGGTGTGGTGTGGTGAAGACCAGTGGTCAGTACCTGATGTAGGTGTGGTGTGGTGCAGACCAGTGGTCGGTACCTGATGTAGGTGTGTTGTAGTGCAGACCAGTGGTCCGTACCTGATGTAGGTGTGGTGTGGTGAAGACCAGTGGTCGGTACCTGATGTAGGTGTGGTGTGGTGCAGACCAGTGGTCGGTACCTGATGTAGGTGTGTTGTGGTGCAGACAAGTGGTCTGTACCTGATGTAGGTGTGTTGTAGTGCAGACCAGTGGTCCGTACCTGATGTAGGTGTGGTGTGGTGCAGACCAGTGGTCGGTACCTGATGTAGGTGTGGTGCAGACCAGTGGTCGGTACCTGATGTAGGTGTGCTGCAGACCAGTGGTCGGTACCTGATGTAGGTGTGGTGTGGTGCAGACCAGTGGTCGGTACCTGATGTAGGTGTGTTGTAGTGCAGACCAGTGGTCGGTACCTGATGTAGGTGTGTTGTAGTGCAGACCAGTGGTCCGTACCTGATGTAGGTGTGGTGTGGTGCAGACCAGTGGTCGGTACCTGATGTAGGTGTGGTGCAGACCAGTGGTCGGTACCTGATGTAGGTGTGGTGTGGTGCAGACCAGTGGTCGGTACCTGATGTAGGTGTGGTGTGGTGCAGACCAGTGGTCGGTACCTGATGTAGGTGTGTTGTAGTGCAGACCAGTGGTCCGTACCTGATGTAGGTGTGGTGTGGTGAAGACCAGTGGTCGGTACCTGATGTAGGTGTGGTGTGGTGCAGACCAGTGGTCGGTACCTGATGTAGGTGTGGTGCAGACCAGTGGTCGGTACCTGATGTAGGTGTGGTGTGGTGCAGACCAGTGGTCGGTACCTGATGTAGGTGTGGTGTGGTGCAGACCAGTGGTCGGTACCTGATGTAGGTGTGTTGTAGTGCAGACCAGTGGTCCGTACCTGATGTAGGTGTGGTGTGGTGAAGACCAGTGGTCAGTACCTGATGTAGGTGTGGTGTGGTGCAGACCAGTGGTCGGTACCTGATGTAGGTGTGTTGTAGTGCAGACCAGTGGTCCGTACCTGATGTAGGTGTGGTGTGGTGAAGACCAGTGGTCGGTACCTGATGTAGGTGTGGTGTGGTGCAGACCAGTGGTCGGTACCTGATGTAGGTGTGTTGTGGTGCAGACAAGTGGTCTGTACCTGATGTAGGTGTGTTGTAGTGCAGACCAGTGGTCCGTACCTGATGTAGGTGTGGTGTGGTGCAGACCAGTGGTCGGTACCTGATGTAGGTGTGGTGCAGACCAGTGGTCGGTACCTGATGTAGGTGTGGTGTGGTGCAGACCAGTGGTCGGTACCTGATGTAGGTGTGGTGTGGTGTGGTGCAGACCAGTGGTCTGTACCTGATGTAGGTGTGTTGTAGTGCAGACCAGTGGTCGGTACCTGATGTAGGTGTGGTGTGGTTAAGACCAGTGGTCGGTACCTGATGTAGGTGTGGTGTGGTGCAGACCAGTGGTCGGTACCTGATGTAGGTGTGGTGTAGAGCAGTGGTCGGTACCTGATGTAGGTGTGTTGTAGTGCAGACCAGTGGTCGGTACCTGATGTAGGTGTGTTGTAGTGTAGACCAGTGGTCGGTACCTGATGTAGGTGTGGTGCAGACCAGTGGTCGGTACCTGATGTAGGTGTTGTGTGGTGCAGACCAGTGGTCGGTACCTGATGTAGGTGTGGTGTGGTGCAGACCAGTGGTCGGTACCTGATGTAGGTGTGGTGTGGTGCAGACCAGTGGTCGGTACCTGATGTAGGTGTGGTGTGGTGTGGTGCAGACCAGTGGTCGGTACCTGATGTAGGTGTGGTGTGGTGTGGTGCAGACCAGTGGTCTGTACCTGATGTAGGTGTGTTGTAGTGCAGACCAGTGGTCGGTACCTGATGTAGGTGTGTTGTAGTGCAGACCAGTGGTCTGTACCTGATGTAGGTGTGTTGTAGTGCAGACCAGTGGTCCGTACCTGATGTAGGTGTGGTGTGGTGCAGACCAGTGGTCGGTACCTGATGTAGGTGTGTTGTAGTGCAGAACAGTGGTCCGTACCTGATGTAGGTGTGGTGTGGTGTGGTGCAGACCAGTGGTCGGTACCTGATGTAGGTGTGGTGCAGACCAGTGGTCGGTACCTGATGTAGGTGTGGTGCAGACCAGTGGTCGGTACCTGATGTAGGTGTGGTGCAGACCAGTGGTCGGTACCTGATGTAGGTGTGGTGCAGACCAGTGGTCGGTACCTGATGTAGGTGTGGTGTGGTGCAGACCAGTGGTCGGTACCTGATGTAGGTGTGGTGTGGTGCAGACCAGTGGTCTGTACCTGATGTAGGTGTGTTGTAGTGCAGACCAGTGGTCGGTACCTGATGTAGGTGTGGTGTGGTGAAGACCAGTGGTCGGTACCTGATGTAGGTGTGGTGTGGTGTGGTGCAGACCAGTGGTCGGTACCTGATGTAGGTGTGTTGTAGTGCAGACCAGTGGTCCGTACCTGATGTAGGTGTGGTGTGGTGAAGACCAGTGGTCGGTACCTGATGTAGGTGTGGTGTGATGCAGACCAGTGGTCGGTACCTGATGTAGGTGTGGTGTGATGCAGACCAGTGGTCGGTACCTGATGTAGGTGTGGTGTGATGCAGACCAGTGGTCGGTACCTGATGTAGGTGTGGTGTGGTGCAGACCAGTGGTCCGTACCTGATGTAGGTGTTGTGTGGTGCAGACCAGTGGTCGGTACCTGATGTAGGTGTGGTGTGGTGCAGACCAGTGGTCGGTACCTGATGTAGGTGTGGTGTAGTACAGACCAGTGGTCGGTACCTGATGTAGGTGTGTTGTGGTGCAGACCAGTGGTCGGTACCTGATGTAGGTGTGGTGTGGTGCAGACCAGTGGTCGGTACCTGATGTAGGTGTGGTGTGGTGCAGACCAGTGGTCTGTACCTGATGTAGGTGTGTTGTAGTGCAGACCAGTGGTCCGTACCTGATGTAGGTGTGGTGTGGTGAAGACCAGTGGTCAGTACCTGATGTAGGTGTGGTGTGGTGTGGTGCAGACCAGTGGTCGGTACCTGATGTAGGTGTGTTGTAGTGCAGACCAGTGGTCCGTACCTGATGTAGGTGTGGTGTGGTGAAGACCAGTGGTCGGTACCTGATGTAGGTGTGCTGTGGTGCAGACCAGTGGTCGGTACCTGATGTAGGTGTGGTGTGGTGCAGACCAGTGGTCCGTACCTGATGTAGGTGTTGTGTGGTGCAGACCAGTGGTCGGTACCTGATGTAGGTGTGGTGTGGTGCAGACCAGTGGTCGGTACCTGATGTAGGTGTGGTGTGGTGCAGACCAGTGGTCGGTACCTGATGTAGGTGTGGTGCAGACCAGTGGTCGGTACCTGATGTAGGTGTGGTGTGGTTAAGACCAGTGGTCGGTACCTGATGTAGGTGTGGTGTGGTGCAGACCAGTGGTCGGTACCTGATGTAGGTGTGTTGTAGTGCAGACCAGTGGTCGGTACCTGATGTAGGTGTGTTGTAGTGCAGACCAGTGGTCGGTACCTGATGTAGGTGTGATGTAGTGCAGACCAGTGGTCGGTACCTGATGTAGGTGTGGTGTGGTGTAGACCAGTGGTCGGTACCTGATGTAGGTGTTGTGTGGTGCAGACCAGTGGTCGGTACCTGATGTAGGTGTGGTGTGGTGCAGACCAGTGGTCGGTACCTGATGTAGGTGTGGTGTGGTGCAGACCAGTGGTCGGTACCTGATGTAGGTGTGGTGTGGTGTGGTGCAGACCAGTGGTCTGTACCTGATGTAGGTGTGTTGTAGTGCAGACCAGTGGTCGGTACCTGATGTAGGTGTGTTGTAGTGCAGACCAGTGGTCTGTACCTGATGTAGGTGTGTTGTAGTGCAGACCAGTGGTCGGTACCTGATGTAGGTGTGGTGTGGTGCAGACCAGTGGTCGGTACCTGATGTAGGTGTGGTGCAGACCAGTGGTCGGTACCTGATGTAGGTGTGGTGTGGTGAAGACCAGTGGTCGGTACCTGATGTAGGTGTGTTGTGGTGCAGACCAGTGGTCGGTACCTGATGTAGGTGTGGTGTGGTGCAGACCAGTGGTCGGTACCTGATGTAGGTGTGGTGTGGTGTAGACCAGTGGTCGGTACCTGATGTAGGTGTTGTGTGGTGCAGACCAGTGGTCGGTATCTGATGTAGGTGTGGTGTGGTGCAGACCAGTGGTCGGTACCTGATGTAGGTGTGGTGTGGTGCAGACCAGTGGTCGGTACCTGATGTAGGTGTGGTGTGGTGTGGTGCAGACCAGTGGTCTGTACCTGATGTAGGTGTGTTGTAGTGCAGACCAGTGGTCGGTACCTGATGTAGGTGTGTTGTAGTGCAGACCAGTGGTCTGTACCTGATGTAGGTGTGTTGTAGTGCAGACCAGTGGTCGGTACCTGATGTAGGTGTGGTGTGGTGCAGACCAGTGGTCGGTACCTGATGTAGGTGTGGTGTGGTGCAGACCAGTGGTCGGTACCTGATGTAGGTGTGGTGCAGACCAGTGGTCGGTACCTGATGTAGGTGTGGTGTGGTGAAGACCAGTGGTCGGTACCTGATGTAGGTGTGTTGTGGTGCAGACCAGTGGTCGGTACCTGATGTAGGTGTGGTGTGGTGCAGACCAGTGGTCGGTACCTGATGTAGGTGTGGTGCAGACCAGTGGTCGGTACCTGATGTAGGTGTGGTGTGGTGCAGACCAGTGGTCGGTACCTGATGTAGGTGTGGTGTGGTGCAGACCAGTGGTCGGTACCTGATGTAGGTGTGGTGTGGTTAAGACCAGTGGTCGGTACCTGATGTAGGTGTGGTGTGGTGCAGACCAGTGGTCGGTACCTGATGTAGGTGTGGTGTGGTGCAGACCAGTGGTCGGTACCTGATGTAGGTGTGGTGTGGTGCAGACCAGTGGTCGGTACCTGATGTAGGTGTGGTGCAGACCAGTGGTCGGTACCTGATGTAGGTGTGGTGTGGTGCAGACCAGTGGTCGGTACCTGATGTAGGTGTGGTGTGGTGCAGACCAGTGGTCGGTACCTGATGTAGGTGTGGTGTGGTTAAGACCAGTGGTCGGTACCTGATGTAGGTGCGGTGTGGTGCAGACCAGTGGTCGGTACCTGATGTAGGTGTGTTGTAGTGCAGACCAGTGGTCGGTACCTGATGTAGGTGCGGTGTGGTGAAGACCAGTGGTCGGTACCTGATGTAGGTGTGGTGTGGTTAAGACCAGTGGTCGGTACCTGATGTAGGTGCGGTGTGGTGCAGACCAGTGGTCGGTACCTGATGTAGGTGTGGTGTGGTTAAGACCAGTGGTCGGTACCTGATGTAGGTGCGGTGTGGTGCAGACCAGTGGTCGGTACCTGATGTAGGTGTGGTGTGGTTAAGACCAGTGGTCGGTACCTGATGTAGGTGTGTTGTAGTGCAGACCAGTGGTCGGTACCTGATGTAGGTGTGGTGTGGTTAAGACCAGTGGTCGGTACCTGATGTAGGTGCGGTGTGGTGCAGACCAGTGGTCGGTACCTGATGTAGGTGTGGTGTGGTGAAGACCAGTGGTCGGTACCTGATGTAGGTGTGGTGTGGTGCAGACCAGTGGTCGGTACCTGATGTAGGTGTGGTGTGGTGCAGACCAGTGGTCGGTACCTGATGTAGGTGTGGTGTGGTGTGGTGCAGACCAGTGGTCGGTACCTGATGTAGGTGTGGTGTGGTGTGGTGCAGACCAGTGGTCTGTACCTGATGTAGGTGTGTTGTAGTGCAGACCAGTGGTCGGTACCTGATGTAGGTGTGTTGTAGTGCAGACCAGTGGTCTGTACCTGATGTAGGTGTGTTGTAGTGCAGACCAGTGGTCCGTACCTGATGTAGGTGTGGTGTGGTGCAGACCAGTGGTCGGTACCTGATGTAGGTGTGTTGTAGTGCAGAACAGTGGTCCGTACCTGATGTAGGTGTGGTGTGGTGTGGTGCAGACCAGTGGTCGGTACCTGATGTAGGTGTGGTGCAGACCAGTGGTCGGTACCTGATGTAGGTGTGGTGCAGACCAGTGGTCGGTACCTGATGTAGGTGTGGTGCAGACCAGTGGTCGGTACCTGATGTAGGTGTGGTGCAGACCAGTGGTCGGTACCTGATGTAGGTGTGGTGTGGTGCAGACCAGTGGTCGGTACCTGATGTAGGTGTGGTGTGGTGCAGACCAGTGGTCTGTACCTGATGTAGGTGTGTTGTAGTGCAGACCAGTGGTCGGTACCTGATGTAGGTGTGGTGTGGTGAAGACCAGTGGTCGGTACCTGATGTAGGTGTGGTGTGGTGTGGTGCAGACCAGTGGTCGGTACCTGATGTAGGTGTGTTGTAGTGCAGACCAGTGGTCCGTACCTGATGTAGGTGTGGTGTGGTGAAGACCAGTGGTCGGTACCTGATGTAGGTGTGGTGTGATGCAGACCAGTGGTCGGTACCTGATGTAGGTGTGGTGTGATGCAGACCAGTGGTCGGTACCTGATGTAGGTGTGGTGTGATGCAGACCAGTGGTCGGTACCTGATGTAGGTGTGGTGTGGTGCAGACCAGTGGTCCGTACCTGATGTAGGTGTTGTGTGGTGCAGACCAGTGGTCGGTACCTGATGTAGGTGTGGTGTGGTGCAGACCAGTGGTCGGTACCTGATGTAGGTGTGGTGTAGTACAGACCAGTGGTCGGTACCTGATGTAGGTGTGTTGTGGTGCAGACCAGTGGTCGGTACCTGATGTAGGTGTGGTGTGGTGCAGACCAGTGGTCGGTACCTGATGTAGGTGTGGTGTGGTGCAGACCAGTGGTCTGTACCTGATGTAGGTGTGTTGTAGTGCAGACCAGTGGTCCGTACCTGATGTAGGTGTGGTGTGGTGAAGACCAGTGGTCAGTACCTGATGTAGGTGTGGTGTGGTGTGGTGCAGACCAGTGGTCGGTACCTGATGTAGGTGTGTTGTAGTGCAGACCAGTGGTCCGTACCTGATGTAGGTGTGGTGTGGTGAAGACCAGTGGTCGGTACCTGATGTAGGTGTGCTGTGGTGCAGACCAGTGGTCGGTACCTGATGTAGGTGTGGTGTGGTGCAGACCAGTGGTCCGTACCTGATGTAGGTGTTGTGTGGTGCAGACCAGTGGTCGGTACCTGATGTAGGTGTGGTGTGGTGCAGACCAGTGGTCGGTACCTGATGTAGGTGTGGTGTGGTGCAGACCAGTGGTCGGTACCTGATGTAGGTGTGGTGCAGACCAGTGGTCGGTACCTGATGTAGGTGTGGTGTGGTTAAGACCAGTGGTCGGTACCTGATGTAGGTGTGGTGTGGTGCAGACCAGTGGTCGGTACCTGATGTAGGTGTGTTGTAGTGCAGACCAGTGGTCGGTACCTGATGTAGGTGTGTTGTAGTGCAGACCAGTGGTCGGTACCTGATGTAGGTGTGATGTAGTGCAGACCAGTGGTCGGTACCTGATGTAGGTGTGGTGTGGTGTAGACCAGTGGTCGGTACCTGATGTAGGTGTTGTGTGGTGCAGACCAGTGGTCGGTACCTGATGTAGGTGTGGTGTGGTGCAGACCAGTGGTCGGTACCTGATGTAGGTGTGGTGTGGTGCAGACCAGTGGTCGGTACCTGATGTAGGTGTGGTGTGGTGTGGTGCAGACCAGTGGTCTGTACCTGATGTAGGTGTGTTGTAGTGCAGACCAGTGGTCGGTACCTGATGTAGGTGTGTTGTAGTGCAGACCAGTGGTCTGTACCTGATGTAGGTGTGTTGTAGTGCAGACCAGTGGTCGGTACCTGATGTAGGTGTGGTGTGGTGCAGACCAGTGGTCGGTACCTGATGTAGGTGTGGTGCAGACCAGTGGTCGGTACCTGATGTAGGTGTGGTGTGGTGAAGACCAGTGGTCGGTACCTGATGTAGGTGTGTTGTGGTGCAGACCAGTGGTCGGTACCTGATGTAGGTGTGGTGTGGTGCAGACCAGTGGTCGGTACCTGATGTAGGTGTGGTGTGGTGTAGACCAGTGGTCGGTACCTGATGTAGGTGTTGTGTGGTGCAGACCAGTGGTCGGTACCTGATGTAGGTGTGGTGTGGTGCAGACCAGTGGTCGGTACCTGATGTAGGTGTGGTGTGGTGCAGACCAGTGGTCGGTACCTGATGTAGGTGTGGTGTGGTGTGGTGCAGACCAGTGGTCTGTACCTGATGTAGGTGTGTTGTAGTGCAGACCAGTGGTCGGTACCTGATGTAGGTGTGTTGTAGTGCAGACCAGTGGTCTGTACCTGATGTAGGTGTGTTGTAGTGCAGACCAGTGGTCGGTACCTGATGTAGGTGTGGTGTGGTGCAGACCAGTGGTCGGTACCTGATGTAGGTGTGGTGTGGTGCAGACCAGTGGTCGGTACCTGATGTAGGTGTGGTGCAGACCAGTGGTCGGTACCTGATGTAGGTGTGGTGTGGTGAAGACCAGTGGTCGGTACCTGATGTAGGTGTGTTGTGGTGCAGACCAGTGGTCGGTACCTGATGTAGGTGTGGTGTGGTGCAGACCAGTGGTCGGTACCTGATGTAGGTGTGGTGCAGACCAGTGGTCGGTACCTGATGTAGGTGTGGTGTGGTGCAGACCAGTGGTCGGTACCTGATGTAGGTGTGGTGTGGTGCAGACCAGTGGTCGGTACCTGATGTAGGTGTGGTGTGGTTAAGACCAGTGGTCGGTACCTGATGTAGGTGTGGTGTGGTGCAGACCAGTGGTCGGTACCTGATGTAGATGTAGGTGTGGTGTGGTGCAGACCAGTGGTCGGTACCTGATGTAGGTGTGGTGTGGTGCAGACCAGTGGTCGGTACCTGATGTAGGTGTGGTGCAGACCAGTGGTCGGTACCTGATGTAGGTGTGGTGTGGTGCAGACCAGTGGTCGGTACCTGATGTAGGTGTGGTGTGGTGGAGACCAGTGGTCGGTACCTGATGTAGGTGTGGTGTGGTTAAGACCAGTGGTCGGTACCTGATGTAGGTGCGGTGTGGTGCAGACCAGTGGTCGGTACCTGATGTAGGTGTGTTGTAGTGCAGACCAGTGGTCGGTACCTGATGTAGGTGCGGTGTGGTGAAGACCAGTGGTCGGTACCTGATGTAGGTGTGGTGTGGTTAAGACCAGTGGTCGGTACCTGATGTAGGTGCGGTGTGGTGCAGACCAGTGGTCGGTACCTGATGTAGGTGTGGTGTGGTTAAGACCAGTGGTCGGTACCTGATGTAGGTGCGGTGTGGTGCAGACCAGTGGTCGGTACCTGATGTAGGTGTGGTGTGGTTAAGACCAGTGGTCGGTACCTGATGTAGGTGTGTTGTAGTGCAGACCAGTGGTCGGTACCTGATGTAGGTGTGGTGTGGTTAAGACCAGTGGTCGGTACCTGATGTAGGTGCGGTGTGGTGCAGACCAGTGGTCGGTACCTGATGTAGGTGTGGTGTGGTGAAGACCAGTGGTCGGTACCTGATGTAGGTGTGGTGTGGTGAAGACCAGTGGTCGGTACCTGATGTAGGTGTGGTGTGGTGAAGACCAGTGGTCGGTACCTGATGTAGGTGTGGTGTGGTGAAGACCAGTGGTCGGTACCTGATGTAGGTGTGGTGTGGTGAAGACCAGTGGTCCGTACCTGATGTAGGTGTGGTGTGGTGTGGTGAAGACCAGTGGTCGGTACCTGGAGGGAGCAGAGATGTGGCAGAGCAGCACATAATATTCCCAGGAAGGCACGGAGGGAGGGAGAAGAGGAAGGAGGGACTGAGGGAAGAGGAGGAAGCTACAGAGGGACAGGCAGAGGAGGAGACACGGGAGGAAAGAAGTAGAAGGAGAAGCGGCTGATAGAGGAAGCTTGTCCCCGGAGAAGGTCCCCTCAGTCAGTCCGAGTTGTGGGACACAGAAGAAGAGGGAGGAGGAGGAGGGGAGCGCAGAGTTTGCCCGGGCTCTCCTAGTCATGTAGCAGGAAGCAGAGCAGAGTCTATGTTGGGGGAGGAGGAGGAGGGAGCAGAGTTTTTTATTCCCCCCCTTTGCTCGCCGTTGCTGACTGGGAAGACTTTAGAAGGAAGGAGGGAGAAGAGCTGGAAGATTTGAGGTGAGGCATAGCATGCAGCTCTGCAGCCCTCCCCGGCTGGCCAATATGGCTGCTGCTGCTCCTGCTTGCAGGCTGTGTGCAGGCGGAGGATCCAGCAGGGCAGGCTTGTGCTCGGCTCGGGGACAGGCTGGACACTGAGGGCTCCTGCTGGGCCTGGAACTCCTAAGGACTCACTAACAGAGGAGGAGGAGGGAGACTCAGCGGTTCTTTCTATCCCCCCCCCCCCACATTGATTTCACTGTGTAACATGGAGCCCAAACACAGGGAGTTACTCCAACAGTGCCACCACAACCTGGTGGAGTCCATCAGTGATGCAGACAGGTTGCTGAACCTCCTGGAGGAGGCCGGGACCCTCACCCTCAGGGACAGGCAAGAGCTGGACAGCAGCGGTCCCACCGACCGAGACAAAGTGGACCTCTTGCTGAAGATGCTCCTGGTGAAGGACAAGGACCACTTCCAAGATCTGCGGGTCGCCTTGGAGAAGTCAGAACCCCATCTGTTGTCCATCCTTTACTTGAACGGCATGGGAAGCGGAGACACGGCAGGTAAGACGTCCGGATACTAGTAAACGCATGAACCAAACTCGCGGATTTTCACTTCTGCCTAAATTGGGACAAAAATTGTGAAACTCTCAAAATTCAGTTTAGTTTCGCCTTCTGAATGCAAGTAATGAGCAAACTTTTGGACGCGAGAACCGCTGTCTCGTTTTTATTGCTGTCTGTGACCCCATCGGTAGGTTCACCCTCTCTAATTGTCACCAGGAATAAAAATGGGAAATCCCAGGATTTGGAGTAACCACCAGAACAGGAATAGAGGGGGAGTCTTCCAATGGGAACACTTGTTGCAGCAACAACTGTCTAATCCTAATAATCGAGACAAAATTTGGTCAGCGGGTCAGCAGCACTCTGCCCGGCAACCTTCACTTGAATAATCAGAATTGTGTCATTCAAACAGCGCCTACATACATTCAATGCAGGAACTGTTTGGGTGTCAGAATACCATTGCCAAAGCCGGAGATTTATCCATTCCCACTGAGAAATCTGTTGGTGTATGGACACCTTTATGCTCCGTTCACACTTGTACGACTCCAAAGTTGTGCGATTTCTATTGGACTTTCAATTATGACTTTGATGCAACTTTGGCTGTTGACTTTGCACAACTGTGGCATTGAAAACATTGAGATTTGACTTTTGAGAGTTTACTTTGCAGTAGGGTTGCACCAATATCATTTTTATTTTTTTAAGCCGCAAGTACTGATACTTGTGCTCAAGGACTCGCTGATGCCAATTACTGATACCTTTTGTGAGATGCGATTTGAGCCGATACAAAATGAATGGGCTCAAATCGCACTGCAAGGAAACAAATGTGATCTGAACAGGGATGAGGTGCCATTGCTGTCCAAATCACATGCAGTTTCCCACACCGCTCTTGTGTGATCCCAGGCTGAAGTCCCTGAGAAATCTAAGTTCACACAGGAGCGGTGGGGCAAATCACAAACTTTTGTTTGCAGTGTGATTTGAGATTCATTTTGTATGTGCTCAAATTGCACCGCAAAGGTATCGGAGCATGAGTACGAGTATTCATGAAAAGCTTAGTATCCATGTCTGTGCAACCCTACTTTGCAGTCTGTGGCACTCGAGTCGCATCAAAGTAGTGCAGGAACCTTCTTAAAGTCACTGCGACTTTAAGTTGCATAGATTTGAACAGCTTCTATTGAAATGCATTGGCTGCGACTTGCCATGCAACTTTTTTGTGTCCAAAGTCGTCTGACAAGTCGCACAAGTGTAAATGGAGTCTTGGGCTTGTGTACACCAGGTGTGTAAGGATTGCACTCGGCAGCCTTTCCCCGCACAGTTGCAACACATAGACAAAAGAAATGCCTCTTTCCTATTGGGTCAGGACAACAGCATGCAGTACAATTTCTCAGTGCTGTGTGATACAACGCAATCCACCGCATCTCACTGCCCTGCGGGCGATAGAAGTGTATGAAATGACACTTTACTTTCAGTTAAAAAAAAAAAAAAGCTTCCGTGCTATGCACTATTTTAAGCACAACATCTTGGCAGCCTTGTCACCATATACCAGCTGCTGCTTTCTGTATTTTTTTATTTTTTTGGTCTGTATCCCATTGGGGAGATTTTTCATCACTTCCTGTCTCAGGGAAACAAAAGTAAACAAGAGAAAATCTCTCCAAACTAAGGGAAATGCCCCTTTTAGACAGTTGTTACCTGAGTAAGTGTCCTCAGTGGACGTTTTCCCCTCTGCTCCTGTTCCATGGACCGCACAGAATTTTGGTTGTTCCCTCTCTTTCTTTTCTGATGACCATGGTAACCAGTAAAAATGGTGAATTAGTACAATGGGGGCATACCGAGTAAAATATATACATGAAAGGGGTTCTCACCTCTCACCACCATATCCAAATGTTGAGGCCTTGTTCTCATGGGTGTTCTTGAAGGGGTTGTAAACCCTCAATGATTTTCACCTCAATGAACTAAGGGTGAAAAGCCTCCTGTAATGCTGCAGCCCCCCCGAGCCCCCGTTTTACTTACCTGTACCCTCTCTTTCTCGCGCCGGGGAAGAGCACACCAGCAAAAGCCGGTGCCTCGGGTCTTGATTGGATGATGGATTAATAGCGGCGCAGCCATTAGCTCCCGCTGCTGCGGGGCCGAGTCCTGCTTTCTCTGTGAATAGACACAGAAGCAGGACACGGGAGCGCGTCCGCACGGGTGTCCACGAAGGAGAGCACTTCTCTGACTGGGCACTAGAGAAGAGGAGGCGCCAGGAGCGCTGCTCAGGAACCCCAGGAGAGGAAGATCGGGCCACTCTGTGCAAAACCAACTGCACAGCGGAGGTAAGAAAAATCCCAATAAGCGTATATTGATTGGTTTGCACAAAAGTTATAGCGTCTACAAACCATAGGATATTTTTATGGAATTTTTATTTATTTTTACTAGTATTGGTGGCGATCAGCAACTTATAGTGGTATTGTGGCTGACAAATCGGACACTAAGTGACACTTTTGGGGACCAGTGACACCAATAAAGTGATCTGTGCTAAAAAATATGCACTGTCACAGTACTGACACTGGCAGGGAAGGGGTTAACAGTGGCGATCAAAGGGTTAAATGTGTTCCTAGACCAGTGATGGCAAACCTTGGCACCCCAGATGTTTTGGAACTACATTTCCCATGATGCTCATGCACTCTGCAGTGGAGTAGAGCATCATGGGAAATGTAGTTCCAAAACATCTGGGGTGCCAAGGTTCGCCATCACTGTCCTAGATAGTGCTTGCTAACTGTGGGGGAGGTGCTTGTACTGTGGGAAGACGACAGATCTGTGTTCCTGCTTAGCAGAAACGCAGGATTTCTGTCTTCCTTACTAACAGAATGGTGATTTTCCTTGTTTACATAGGCAGACCACCGTTGTATGTGTAAATTTGCTGTCCCCTCAAATTAACTCAACACAGCCATTATTGTCTAAACCGCTGGCAACAAAAGTGAGTACACCCCTCAGTGAAAATGTCCAAATTGGGCCCAAAATGTCAATATTTTGTGTAGCCACCATTATTTTCCAGCACTGCCTTGACCCTCTTAGGGATGGAGTTCACCAGAGCTTCACAGGTTGCCACTGGAGTCCTCTTCCACTCCTCCATGACGACATCAATGAGTTGGTGGATGTTAGAGACCTTGCGCTCCTCCACCTTCCATTTGAGGATGCCCCACAGATTCTCAATAGGGTTTAGGTCTGGAGACATGCTTGGCCAGTCCATCACCTTTACCCTCAGCTTCTTTAGCAAGGCAATGGTCGTCTTGGAGGTATGTTTGGGATCGTTATAATTTTGGAATACAGCCCTGCGGCCCAGTCTCCGAAGGGAGGGGGTCATGCTCTGCTTCAGTATGTCAGTACATGTTGGCATTCATGATTCCCTCAATGAACTGTAGCTCCCCAGTGCTGGCAGCACTCATGCAGCCCCAGACCATGACACTCCCACCACCATGCTTGACTGTAGGCAAGACATACTTGTCTTTGTACTCCTCACCTGGTTGCCGCCACACACGCTTTACACCATCTGAACCAAATACACGCCTACACTATATAAGGCTGCCTGCATGTCGGCCTCGTGTAGTGTGTTGCCGGCGTGGACAGAGAGAGAGTGTCATTTAGATTGAGCAGGCAGGCAGATTATTCAGTTAGCTGGCGTGTATTTCATATATATATATGTGTGTATATTATTACAGTGAGTCTAATATATATATATATATATATATACACACAGTATATATCTCCACTGCATACAGTTTAGCTATATCTCACTGCAGTCCGTTCCTGGTGGTGTACTGTTCCTACTATATTTCTGGCAGGCAGATAATTCAGTTAGCTGCAGTGTATTTCATATATATATACAGTCAGTCTAGTGTGTGTGTGTGTGTATATATATATATATATATATATATATATATATATATATATATATATATATATATATATATATATATATATCTATATCTATATCTATATATATATATATATCTCTCTATCCACTGCATACAGTTTAGCTAGATCTCACTGCAGTCCGTTCCTGGTGTACTCACTGTTTCTACTATACTTCTGGTAGGCAGGTGATTCCGTTAGCTGCAGAGTATTTTATATATATATATATATATATATATATATATATATATATATTGTGAGGGGTTAGCTCGGCAGCGGGTGTGTGTGACCCCCTGGATGGGTTCACCACACAAAATCAGGCACAGCAGACAGCTTGGTAGGTGAAACAAAAACAAAGGTGCGGTTTATTCAGACTAGATGCATTGAAAAATAACAGAAAAACAAAAAGAAACATGAAAAGAAATCCTGGTCAGCTTGACCGCTTACTACACACGTAGATTCCCTAACTAACAACTGGGTGCAGCCTTGTGCTGCCCCAGACCCTATCTCTCTTTGAGAAGTTTTGCCACACAGGCGTTAACTCACCGCAAAGCTCAGATACCACACTCCCCAGTCTACACAATCACAGAACTGGTTCCAGGATGGAGCATCTCCCTAAGCCTGCTGGGGTGTTTTCTATAGGTCTTAATGAGCCCACTTACTTCAGCTGGGCTCATTAACTCTTCCCCTGCAGGACTCCCAGCACTCCCCCTAGTGGTATAAGTCAGCATAAAGCCTGAATCTAGGGCATACATATTTTCCATCCTGGATGCAACCAGGTGATTTTACCTGCCTGCTGTCACATACCCCCCCCTCTTGTTTCAACCTTGGGGTTGGAACACACGCAGTCAGGCACGCATGTACTCGAGACAAAGCATCCACATTCCCCATTTTAACGCCAGGGCGATGCTTTACTGTAAAGTTGAATTCCTGTAGGGCCAGGAACCACCTATTTATCCTTCTATTGGTCTCCTTGTTTTGAGCCATCCACTTTAAAGGAGCGTGATCAGTTACCAGGTCAAAGTGCCTACCTAATAGATAGTACCGAAGGGAATCTAGAGCCCACTTCACAGCTAAACACTCCTTCTCAATTGTGGCGTAATTTACCTCATGGGACTTCAATTTCCTGCTGAGGTAAATGACTGGGTGCTCTTCCCCGTTCCAGACCTGGGACAACACTGCTCCCAACCCAACGTCTGATGCATCAGTTTGTACAACAAAGTCCTTAGAGAAGTCTGGGGAGTACAACACTGGCTGGCTACATAAGGCAGTTTTTAATGACTGGAATGCTGCTTCAGCCTCCGGGGACCATTTGACCATGACAGACTCTTTCCCTTTTGTCAGGTTGGTGAGGGGCACAGCCTGAGAAGCAAAATGGGGGATGAATCGCCGATAATAGCCAGCGATTCCCAGAAAGGCTCGTACCTGTTTCTTGCTGTTGGGACGTGGCCAACTCTGTATGGCCTCGACTTTATTGACTTGAGGCTTTATCACTCCCCTCCCAATAGTGTACCCCAGATATTTGGCCTCCTCCTGTCCAATGGTACACTTCTTTGGATTGGCCGTAAACCCAGCTTCCCGAATGGAGTCTAAGACTGCTTGCACTTTTGGCAGATGTGAGACCCAATCTGTGCTATGGATAATCACATCATCCAGGTAAGCTGCAGCATACTTCTGATGGGGCCTCAGAATCTTGTCCATTTTCCGCTGGAATGTTGCAGGTGCATTCTGTAACCCAAACGGCATTCTCTTGTATTGAAACGCCCCATCTGGGGTTACAAACGCAGTTTTCTCCTTGGCCGACTCGGCCAGGGGAATTTGCCAATACCCTTTGGTGAGATCGAGAGTTGTCATGTATCGGGCTGTTCCCAGCCGGTCGATCAACTCATCTATACGCGGCATGGGGTAGGTGTCAAATTTTGTAACTTTATTCAATTGTCGAAAATCGTTACAAAACCGCCAGCTCCCATCAGGTTTGGGCACTAGTACGATAGGACTGGACCAGTCACTCTGGGACTCCTCTATCACACCCAATTCCAGCATCCTTTGAACCTCCCCACGTATTGCCTCCCGTCGGGCCTCTGGTATTCTATAAGGTTTTAGTTTTACCCTTTCTCCTGGCGGGGTAATAATATCATGCTCTACGCCAGATGTTTCTCCCGGCAGCTCAGAGAAAATCTCTTTGTTGCGAAGTACAAACTCTTTAACCTCCTGTTTTTGGGGTTTCGATAAGGTGACTGCGATTCCAACCTCAGGAACAAAGCAATCAGACTGGACCGGTGACAAAGTCTCTGCAACTAGGGATTCCCTATCCCTCCAGGCTTTCAGCAGATTGACGTGATATACCTGTTCCAGCTTTCGCCTTCCTGGCTGTCTGACCCTATAGTTCACCTCGCTCAATTTTTCAAGAACTTCGTATGGACCTTGCCATTTGGCCATGAATTTGCTTTCAACCGTAGGGACTAGCACCAATACCTTATCCCCCGGGGAAAAAGTACGGGTCTTGGCCCCACGGTTGTACACTCTCTGCTGTGCTAACTGCGATTGGGCCAAATGTTCCTTTACGATTGGCATTACCTGTGCAATTCTATCTTGCATCAGGGCGACATGCTCAACCACACTCCTGTGGGGAGAACTCTCATTTTCCCAAGTTTCCTTGGCGATATCCAGCAGTCCTCTTGGGTGTCTCCCATAGAGTAACTCGAAGGGTGAGAAACCCGTAGAGGATTGGGGTACCTCCCTAATGGCAAACATCAAATAGGGTATTAGACAGTCCCAATTCTTTCCATCTCTATCCACCACCTTCTTTAACATTTGTTTTAGGGTTTTGTTGAATCTTTCAACTAACCCATCTGTTTGGGGGTGATACACAGACGTACGTAATTGTGTCACTTTGAACAACTTGCATAGTTCTTTCATAACCCGGGACATAAAAGGTGTACCTTGGTCCGTAAGCAGTTCCTTACAAATACCCACACGGCTAAAAACAAGAGATAGTTCTTTGGCTATGGTTTTGGCCGAGGTATTTCGAAGAGGAATTGCCTCCGGATAACGGGTGGCATAGTCCATTATAACCAAAATGTACTGATGCCCCCTAGCGGACTTCACTATCGGACCTACCAAATCCATTGCGATCCTCTCAAAGGGGACCTCAATGATAGGAAGAGGTACCAGCGGGTTACGGAAATGTGGCATAGGTGCCGACTTCTGACACACAGGGCAGGAGGAACAATAATTTTCTGTTTCCTTCATGACCCCAGGCCAATAGAATCTCTGCAATACTCTCTCTCTGGTTTTCTCTGTCCCCAGATGACCTCCAAGAATGTGCCCATGGGCCAATTCCAACACCAACTTCCTGTAAGGTTTGGGCACCACAAGTTGCTCAACGGTTTCTTCTGCCCTTTGAGCCACTCGATACAGTAGGTCCCTTTCCACAGTGAAGTACGGGTAAGTGCAAGTTTTTTCTGGGTTCACTAACTCGCCATCTATTTTCACCACATTTTCCCGTGCCTTTATTAGGGTGGGGTCTTTTAACTGTTCTGTGGCAAAATTTTCCCTGTGAACCTCAAGATCTGAAAATTCCACAGACGGCATGTTTTCATCTGAGGATGTTGGCTCCTCCCCATTTTCTCGAGTTTCCCCTGCCAATACCGACAAGGGAAATTCTGGAGAGTCCTCACCACTCTCAGAGGAATTCTGGTCATCATCTTTCTGGTCTATAGGGGCACCAGTGGGGGGCTCAGGACAATCCCAGAGTTCCCAGAACATTGGAAAATCCCTTCCCACAATGGCATCATGTGGTAAGTGAGACACTAACCCCACCTGATGAGAGAGGTTACCTTTGTGGGTCTCAAAAAACACTGAAGTTACAGGATACTCTCGGGTGTCCCCATGCACACAAATAACAGCCACCTTGTTATTCCCAGAGACCACTGTAGTAACTAATTCAGCCTTTATCAATGTCACCAGGCTACCTGAATCCAGCAACACATCCACATTTCTACCATTAATACACATTTTACATAAATGTTTCTCAGGTCCCCGAATGGCAGTACAAGCGACTGTCGCAAACATCGACTGACGTCTGTCCCTTATAAAGTCACATTGCATAGGTTCATCCACAACTGGGCAATTAGCTGAAATATGTCCCTCTTGCCGGCAGCGGTAGCAAATAATCTTTTTCGCTGCCTCTTGCGGCCTGGGCTTCCCGGGCTGCTCCCGCCAGACATTAGGTTGAACCCCCACCTTCTCACTCTCTCCACCCTCACCCCTTGGAGTCATCTTACCCGCCACTGGGGATGGTCTGGTCTTAGGGTGGAAAGTCCGTGAGTCCCTGGAAGAGGTGGTCAGGTTCTCTGTAGCCAAGTACCTCTCAACCAGATCCACAAGCTTATCTGCAGTTTCTGGGTCTCCATGGCTTACCCACTTTTGGATGGCAGTAGGAAGAGCTCTCAGGAAACGATCCATAACAACACGTTCCACAATGTTTGGTGCGGTCAAAGTCTCTGGCTGCAGCCACCTCCTGCTCAGGTGAATGAGATCATACATTTGAGACCTGGGGGGTTTTCCAAGCCGGAAAGTCCAGTTATGTACACGCTGAGCCCGGACGCCAGGGTGACACCCAGCCGTGCCAATATTTCTGTTTTTAGCACCACATAGTCTTTTGCTTGGTCCGGCTCTAGGTCATAATAGGCTTTCTGCGATTCCCCTGTTAACAGAGGGGCCACAAGTCCAGCCCACTGCTCCTTAGGCCACTTTTCCCTTTCAGCAGTCCTTTCAAATGTGGTCAAAAACACCTCCGGATCATCCTCTCCAGTCATTTTTGTCAGTAAACGGCTCACACCAAAGGATGCAGTATTAGTGGAACCACTTGCCTCACTGGTCTGCGGCCGTTGCTGCATTAATGTCTCGATTTGTTGTTGGAGTCTCTGCTCTTGCTTTTGTAACAGCTCTATGAAGCGGGCCTCAGATTGCTGCTGGGCTTGTTGCTGAGCGTCCAGACTCTGCAGTTGAGCTTTCTGCTGAGCTTCCAGACTCTGCTGCAAAGTTGCATTTATCTGCTGCTGGGCTGCAAGGCTTTGTTGTTGAGCTGCAAGGCTCTTTTGCAAACCTGCATTTGTCTGCTGCTGATTTGCATTTGCTAGAGCCAGCTGTCTCAGTATCTCCTCCATGCTGGCCTTTAAAAAAAACTGCCCGCATTCTCCACCAACTGTGAGGGGTTAGCTCGGCAGCGGGTGTGTGTGACCCCCTGGATGGGTTCACCACACAAAATCAGGCACAGCAGACAGCTTGGTAGGTGAAACAAAAACAAAGGTGCGGTTTATTCAGACTAGATGCATTGAAAAATAACAGAAAAACAAAAAGAAACATGAAAAGAAATCCTGGTCAGCTTGACCGCTTACTACACACGTAGATTCCCTAACTAACAACTGGGTGCAGCCTTGTGCTGCCCCAGACCCTATCTCTCTTTGAGAAGTTTTGCCACACAGGCGTTAACTCACCGCAAAGCTCAGATACCACACTCCCCAGTCTACACAATCACAGAACTGGTTCCAGGATGGAGCATCTCCCTAAGCCTGCTGGGGTGTTTTCTATAGGTCTTAATGAGCCCACTTACTTCAGCTGGGCTCATTAACTCTTCCCCTGCAGGACTCCCAGCACTCCCCCTAGTGGTATAAGTCAGCATAAAGCCTGAATCTAGGGCATACATATTTTCCATCCTGGATGCAACCAGGTGATTTTACCTGCCTGCTGTCACAATATATATATATATATATATATATATATATATATATATATATATATATATATATATATATATATATATACACACACACACAGTATCTCACAAAAGTGAGTACACCCATAACATTTTTGTAAATAATTTATTATATCTTTTCATGTGACAACACTGCAGAAATTACACTTTGCTACAATGTAAAGTAGTGAGTGTACAGCTTGTATAACAGTGCAAATTTGCTGTCCTCTAAAAATAACTCAACACACAGCCATTAATGTCTAAACCGCTGGCAACAAAAGTGAGTACACCTCTAAGTGAAAATGTCCAAATTGGGCCCAAAGTGTCAATATTTTGTGTGGCCACCATTATTTTCCAGCACTGCCTTAACCCTCTTGGGCATGGAGTTCACCAGAGCTTCACAGTTACCACCGGAGTCCTCCTCCACTCATCCATGATGACATCACAGAGCTGGTGGATTTTAGAGACCTTGAGGATGCCCCACAGATGCTCAATAGGGTTTAGGTCTGGAGACATACTTGGCCAGTCCATCACCTTTGCCCTCAGCTTCTTTAGCAAGACAGTGGTCATCTTGGAGGGTCGTTATCATGTTGGAATACTGCCCTGCGGCCCAGTCTCTAAAGGGAGAGGATCATGCTCTGCTTCAGTATGTCACAGTACATGTTGGCATTCATGGTTCCCTCAATGAACTGTAGCTCCCCAGTACCGGCTGCACTCATGCAGTCCCAGACCCATGACACTCCCACCCTTGACACCATCTGAACCAAATACGTTTATCTTGGTCTCATCAGACTAGGGTTGTCCCGATACCACTTTTTTAGGACCGAGTACAAGTACCGATACTTTTTTTCAAGTACTCGCCGATACCGATACTTTTTTTTTTTTAATGTCACGTGACAGTGTTTTTTTTTTTTTTTTTTTTTTTTTTTTTTTTTAACAGTGCTTTCTTTTTTTTGGGGTGGGGGGGTGAACGGTGTATGTGTGTGGTTTTTTTTTTATTTACAATTTTTATTTTTTACAATAATATTTTTTTTATTCTTTATTGCAATATGTGTTTTTTTTTTTTTTTTTTTTTATCAGCCCTGTTGGGGGGGCTTTGGTGAGACATCAGGGGTCTTAACAGACCTCTGATATCTCCCCCTTGAGACAGAGAAAGAGACAGAGGATAGAGATTCCCCAGTCTCTTTCTCTGCAGCCTCAGCTGCACTGAGAATGAATGGAGAGAAGACAGCGGCTCCTCTCCATTCATAAACTGAGACATCGTAATCACAGGAGATTACAATGTTTCAGTTATGTGAATAGACAGAGTCAGCTGACTCTGTCCATTCACAAAGGAAGGAGGAGGGGGACAGCGGAACGGAGGGGGAGAACGGAGGGGAACAGCGGAGGGGGACATAAAAGGAGAGAGGAACGGAGGGGACAGCGGAGAGGCACAGAAAAGGAGAGAGGAACGGAGGGGACAGCGGAGAGACACAGAGAAAGAGAGAGGAACGGAGGGGGACAGCGGAGAGGCACAGAGGAACGGAGGGGGGCATGGAGGAGGATGCAGTGACAGTCAGTGGTGACCGATCACCGCTGTATGTCACTAAGCAGCTGAAAGCCGGCGGGGGGAGAATCTTGTAACTCCCCCACGCACCAATCACAACTGACTTCTAGGTATCGGCGGAAGCATCGGGAGCATTTGCCCGAGTACAAGTACTTGGGCAAATGCTCGGTATCGGTGCCGATACCGATACTAGTATCGGTATCGGGACAACCCTACATCAGACCACAGGACTTGGTTTCAGTAATCCATGTCCTTAGTCTGTTTGTCTTCAGCAAACTTTGCGGGCTTTCTTGTGCATCATCTTTAGAAGAGTCTTCCTTCTGGAACAACAGCAATGCAGACCAATTTAATGCAATGTGCAGCGTATGGTCTGAGCACTAACAGGCTGACCCCCCACCACTTGATCCTCTGCAGCAATGCTGGCAGCACTCATACATCTATTTATTTTCCAAAGACAACCTCTGTATATAACGCTGAGCATGTGCACTCAACTTCTTTGGTTGACCATGGTGAGGCCTGTTCTGAGTGAAGCCTGTCCTGTTAAACTGCTGTATTGTCTTGGCCACCGTGCTGCAGCTCAGTTTCAGGGTCTTGGCAATCTTCTTATAGTCTAGGCCATCTTTATGTAGAGCAACAATTTTCAAGTTGAACTTCCAGTGACCAGTATGAGAGAGTGATAACACCAAATTTAGCCACTTGCTTACTGGGAACTTAAACCCCCCTCCTGCCCAGACCAGCTCTTTGAACGACAATTGCGCGGTCATACAACACTGTACCCAATTGAGATTTTTATCTTTTTTTTTCCCCACAAACAGATTTCTTTTGGTGGTATTTGATCACCTCTGAGTTTTTTATTTATGCAATACAAAAATACAAAACTGTTTTATTTTTTGTTATAAAATTTAGCAAACAGGTAATTTTTCTCCTTCATTGATGTACGCTGATTAGGCTGCACTGGTGGGCACCAATAGGTGGCAGAGATGGGCACTGATAGGCAGCACTGCTAGGTGGCACTGAGGCATTGATAGGTGGCACTGATCTACACTAGTGGGCACTAATTGGTGGGCACTGATATACACTGTGGGCACTGGCAGGTGGCACTGGCAGGCACAAATGAGGTGGCTGTCCCTCTTCCGGACCGATGTCCCTTACACAGAAGCCATGATCAGCTTTTTTTTTCTCCTTGCGCTGTCAGCGTGAGGAGAAAAAAAAAAAAAGGTTACCGATCTTCTGTTTACATCACATGATCAGCTGTCATTGGCTGACAGTTGATTACATGGTAAGGGGCCAGGATCAGCCCCTTACTCCGATCTGTGATCATCCGAGTCTCATTGACTCGGTGATCACAGGTCGTGCTGCGTGTGCCTCGGGGCACGCGGGGAGCGTGCAAAGGGGAGGATGTCTACTGATGGCCTCCCGGCAAGGTAGGTAGGTACGCTGTATTCGTCATTCGGCTATAGCACGGTTGGGAAGAGGTTAACACACCTGCTCCCCATTCACACCTGAGACCTTGTAACACTAACGAGTCACCTGACACTGGGGAGGGAAAATGGCTAATTGGACCCAATTTAGATATTTTCACTTAGGGGTGTACTCACTTTTGTTGCCAGTGGTTTAGACATTAATGGCTGTGTGTTATTTTGAGAGGACAGCAAATTTACACTGTTATACAAGCTGTACACTCACTACTTTACATTGTAGCAAAGTGTCATTTCTTCAGTGTTGTCACATGAAAAGATATAATAAAATATTTACAAAAATGTGAGGGGTGTACTCACTTTTGTGAGATACTGTATGTCTGATGTGGCTGTCAAATGGGGAGCAGTGTCTATGCAGCAGCAACCCCTTTTTGATATGAATCACTGCCTGCACACGGATGCACGAAACACCTGTGCATCCCCATGGGGGGAAAACATGGCCTTCACACAGGCTTAGACCTAAAGTGACAGTAAAGATTTGTTAAAAAAAACCCCCAAAAAAACACGCATTTTACTTGCTTTGTGTAATGATTGCATCCTCCTATTTTTGGGACCCTTCCAGCATTCCTAGCTACTCTTCATCCAGTGCCCCAATAGCAAGCCGCTTGCTCTAGGGGCACTGGTGCATGCTCATTCCTGAGCCCTGCTTATGCTTCCATAAGACAGAGTTGAGGCTCAGCCCTGTTCCCTGTGACTTACTGGCTGTGATTGACAGTAGCAGAAGCCAATGGCTCCCGCTGCTGTTTCAGCCAATGAGGATTGAGAGACTCGGGAGAAGCCCAGCTCTCGTGGACATTGCTGGATCGAGAGGGAGCTCAGGTGAGTATTAAGGAGGCCTCTGCATACAGAAGGTTTTTTTCCTTCATACATTCTATACAAGGTATAAAACTTTGAGCCTTTAAAACCACTTTATGTACGCCTGTGGGAACAAGGCCTAATAGGAGGTTTATGTCCCTATACATACTTCTAAGAGGTTCTGCATCAGTTGACAGCAGTGTGATGATCAGCCGTTCTGTAGCAAGTTTCTTTTGTTTTGTCGTTTTTTTGAACCACGGTGCTATAAAACTGTACGTTTGTTTGCAACAATGTTTATTGAAGACTTCAAATTTATTTTATTAAAATAGACAAAAGGTTTTGCCATCTATGTTTTTGTTGTTTATTTTAGTTCAAAGCATTGTTGTTCAAATGTTCCATTTCTTAGATCACAAAGCCTCTTCTACAGTGACAACACTAGAGACGTAGTGGAGTCTCCTGCATATTCCTAATACATATGGCATTTTATAAGTGTTGGCATACAGTGAAAAAAGTGTGCTTTGATTTAGGAAATGGGATTGTTAGAGCAAGGATATTTATAACAAGCAGAAGAGGTTGTGTTATTTAAATTCCAAGTCATGTTTTTGATCCCAGTTTCACAACATGTAGGGGAATACCAATGTTCTTTGTTGCTGAGTAGGATTTCAGTGCTATAAAAGATGGAGGTAAACAGAAGGCCTATACTTTTGAATCTCTAGTCTTCATTTGCACTACTCTGAATTCTGCTGAGATAGATATCAACAAGTAACTATATTTCTTGTAAACCATCAAAATCACTTCTTAAAGTGAGCAAACTCGATGGACCACTCAGCCTTTTTCTGCCATCACTTTGTCTGTGTTTCTTGTGAACCACTGAAATCCACTTCTTAAAGTGGTTCTAAAAGCATTCTATGGATTACAATAAAAAACCTTCTGTGTGCAGCTCAGTTCCTCCCCCAATACTTTCCTGAGCCTGTTCTCGATCCAGCGCTGTGCCCAAAATCAGCAGCTCTTTCCTCTCTCTCCCTCCACATTGGACGTGGAGGCAGCTGTCAATCATATTGTGTAAGGCGGGAGCAAGCCGTGCTCGGTGTCACTGGATGCAGAGCCCAGGTTTTGCCACATGCTTATTGAATAAAAGTGTACAGTATTTGAAATATTAATGGCTGCTATGGGTTACAGTATATTAGCTGACTTTATTGAGCTTGTTGGAAGTTGAACTATGAACGGTAGCTGTGGGTTATTATGCATTGCCTAATGATTTCCTTTATTGAGGAAGGCTTTGAGTCCTATAATTCATGTGTAGAAAGGTGTCATATTTTGGTACCACTATCAATAGTGTAAACATTTGACACACAATAAGCTCTTTTTTTTTTTTTTTTTTTTTTTATTAACTTGCAGGAGAAGTTCTCCCTGTTAGTGAAGCAGCTGGAAGTGCTGACTCTACAGTCTCCAGCTAATGTTCCTTTAGTGAACAAACAGAACATGGCACATTTCCAGTAATAGTTTTCTGTAAGCAGCATCTCGTGAACGCCATCAGGGTGTAGAGGTACCCAGCGTTTTTATGCACTGCTTTTTGAAAAAAATAACTTTTATTTGCATCTAGAGATTCCCACATTTAAGGTTCTGTGTTTTATAAAGGATAAGTTCACCTTTCCAGGCAGAATTTTACTTTTCATAATAATTAAAAAAAATTCTAATGTATTTTCCGTCCAAGCCATCCGAATGTGCCCATCTCTCACTTGCCTAGTCCATGGCAGCTTTGAATATGCACCTTTCTGTTCAAAGTTTTAAAAACTGGATTCTGAGATCTGACTTTCTATTTTAATATTTTTTAATTAAAGTTTTATGAAAAAAGAGAGGATACAACTCCGTACACAAACCATAGTATCAAAAAATAGGGGAGGTAAGGTCCCACAGTGCAGATAGGTGATCTCAGTATATCCGCGACAAGTGGAACCAGCAAAATGGCATAACATAATATCAGCTTCAATCATTCATAAACAAACGCAGGAGTTTATCTGTCACTCAGTGATAAACCACACTACCAGGGCTCACAGGAAGCCCAGGCAGGGGACACAGAGATATATTAGCTCAACATTTCCATGGCCCACGTGGATCACAATCCTTTCCAAATACTCAATACACAGTAGCAAATCTGAAAGCCATAGAAGCCTAAAGAAGAAAAAGCAAGGGGAAGCTACCCAGGAGGTCGGTCAGAAAGCCCAATGGGACCTGACTTCTGTAGCATCATGTGACCATCTAGGAAACTTTATATCATATAATGCACTGCCTTACAGAATGGGGTGTGTTCACCTCTCTGGACCACACTTCCCTCTATACTAAACCACCTCCCCCTCTTTTTTTTAATTTTTTTTTTTCCCTACCCACTTTCCTACATCTTCCTTTAAGGTGGTCATACACTTTACCATCTCCTCAAGATATATCATCAGCTATGTAGTGCAAAAGCATCAACCTAGAACATATCAAACATTCTAACATGTAGGCATCGGGGTCTACCCCAGACCATCAAAACAACTCAAATGGAAGAACTACACATCTTTCCACATTTGTCGCACGGATGCTTCTGCATTTGGGTTGCCATTAACCACTTAAGGACCGTTCCACGTACATTTAATGCGGCAGGGCAGCCCTTGAGCGCAAAATCATGTACCTATATGTGATTCCTGTTGTCGCCTCTGGGGCGTGCACAGCCAGAGCCTATCAGCGAGTCCGGTGGCCGCGATGGCCACAAGGATCTGCTGATCGTTCATAGGAGAGACAGAACAGCATAAACAAGGCAGACTGTCATTCTGTCAGACATGAAGAGAGAGAGATCTTGTGTTCCTGCTAATCAGGAGCACGGATCTCTCTCTCTTACTCCAGTCAATCCATCCCCCACACAGTTAGAAATCACTCTAGGAGCACATTTAACCCTTTGATCGTCCCATGTTAACCCATTCCCTGCCAATGTTATTAGTACAGTGACCGTGCATATTTTTTTTAACACTGATCACTGTATTGGGGTCACTGGTCCCTAAAAGTGAAACTTTGTGTCCGATTTGTCCGCCGCAATCCCGCTATAAGCTGCCGCCACCCCCATTACTAGTAAAAAGAAAAAAAAAAATTAAATAAAAATTCCATGAAAACATCCCATAGTTTGTAGATGCTATAACTTTTTGCGCAAACCAATCAATATACGTTTATTGGGATTTTTTTTTACTAAAGATATGTAGCAGAATAAATATGGCCCTAAATTGATGAAGGAATTAGATTTTATATATATTTATTATAATATAATTTTTTTTTAAATTATTTTAAGCTCTATTTGTGGGGAAAAAAAAGCAGATCAATTTTATTTGAGTACAGCGTCGCATGTCCGCACAATTGTCAGTTGAAGCAACGCAGTGCCGTATCGCCAAAAAAAAAAGCCTGGTCAGGAAGGGGAGCTGAAGTGGTTAACAACTCATGGCACTAAAAGCGCAACAAGTCCATTTTAAGTGTATAAAGTTGAAGCACGTGCATTATAATGGATAGGCAGGTGAGCCTGGTGGGAGCCCACCCCTCCATAAAGGCACAGGGGCATACTGGACACCCAGCATATAGCACCATGGCAGCAAAGGTATCCAGTGCGTCCCCTTACCAATATTTCAACAGCACAAACAAATGGCCCCTGCCTCCACCTATAACTGGCCTTTGCAGCAAGGAGCACATGGCAGGGCAACGCATTCAAAACAAAAATAAAGAAATTCTCAACCCAACTTACCGACCAGGAGGGGTGGGCTCCCTCCAGGCTCAGCTGCACTCTGCCTGTCCATTATAATGCATGTGCATCCACTGTGGAGGCTCTCAAAATTTAGAATTAGGACTGCAGAATATACTGGGGTGCCTTGAGAGGGCTCTGTAGTTTCCGCATGTATTTGTGAATGGCGTGCATACTGTTAGACAGGATAATTTGGTTGGTTGCAGGCTGGTCGGTAAGTTGCGCTGGGAATTTCTTTTGGTTTTGTTTTTTCCTTGCACTACATAGTTGATTGTAGATCTAAAGGAGATCGTACGATCAGATTGTGTAGTGTATGGTGAGCTTTATGGACTTCCAAGGGCACACTACTCATATTTTAATACTACAGCTCTTCTCCACATAGGCTACTATGTGATTGCTCAGATCCTGCACACTCTGCAAAATAATCTATGCAAGAAGATCAGGTACAAAGCAATCAATCCACACCAAAAGGAGACTATGTATTCAGGGCATGTCCTTTGAAGCGCGTTAGCCTTCCAGATCTGTACCTGTCCTCGATGTGATATGTTATAAGGGTACACAGGAACTTTGGCTGTCTGTACCTGGATGTGTTCTGATGAGCTTGTACTGAGGTTGGTTTGTGAGTATATGATACATTTCTTGATTTTTATCAATAAAGGTTAGCCAAGGATAATGCACTAGAGTGGTGCGTCCTCTTGTTTGTTTATGGCTGTACTGTACAAAGCCTGTACAGACAGTGGGAGAGACCTAGCAGGCTCCACCCACTACAGGCTGAAAATTACAGTAGTGGGCGGATACAAGACCGGTAACCTCGCACAAGCTGCGGTGTCTTTATTACAGGAACCTCCTGCACAGAGGAAATGTATCATATTGATGCACAGATCTGGTAGAAATCCACAAAGGACACCAAGATTCAAGAATACACATGCTCCTTTGTTTGTAGACAATATTTGCTTATTCTGGTTTTTGGCTTTAAGAAGAACTTTTAAGAGATTTTTGGATAAGGGTTTGAAAAACAACGGTGTACTTTACAATGACTTTTTTTGTTTTGTAGCTGACCGTGTTTAGCTGGTGGCCCCATAGATGTCTGTGGAGATATCTCTAGCTGCAGAGCTGAATATCTTCATATTAGATAGATATATTAATGTATAATAACATCATTAAACAATTGTCAGCATTTTTTATTTATTTTTGTCTGGTAATTATGAAAACTGTTTATAAATATTTTGTGTTCACTGTAATCAGCAAGTGGAGCTAGCGTCCCCTTTTCAAGTTTTCCAGGCTCAGTTTGCATCTTTGATATAAATGTAAAAGAGGCCCATTGTTTACCCAGCCATCATCGCAGCAGTGATTGCTCACTTTTTACAGGGTTTAGGACGATGCTTTGTAACTAACACACACACACACGCAAAGGTTTCCACACACATGCGAAGACAGGGAAGGTTTTAGGATTCATGTACACGGGATGTTGTTCAACCTCTGCTGAAAGATTTAGAAACCGGTGTCTAAAAACGGCCGTTTCGCCGCGTTTACAAGCCACGTTTAGCCATGTTTGCGTCTAGAAGTGTTTGGGAAAAAAAATGTATTTTTAATTTTTTTCAAAATAGCCAAAACTGAAAAACGCCTGTAAATGAAACGCTGCTAAATGCGAGTTGCCGCATTTAGCTGCGTTTGGCATTTGCCTGAACGCATTTTTTTGGGTTACAAAAAAAGCCTCTAAACGCAACTGCCTAGAAACGACTATAAATGAACCCCTGTACTGATAAGGTAACATAGAGGAGGGTTCAGGAGCAGTTGAAAAAAAATGCCCAACTGCTCCTAAACGTCCGTTTTACCAGCAGCAGTGTACATGAGGCCTTAGTCTTCCCTAATGCCAGTCTTTGTGCATGTGTGGAAAACTCGGCATATGTGCTGATGTGCCATAAGGCTCTCTCGGTACCCAAGTTCAGTGGCACTGTATGGGGGGCAGAGAGAACATCTTGCCCTAGGCGAGAAAAGTGGAAGTGCTGCTTTACAGCACAAAGTGTATTGAAAAATAAAATGATATCCATTTGTAAGAGAGAGAGGAGGCATGACAGCTTAAGATGCACACACCCAGAAAAAAATGCCTCCTTTTTTCGCCTCTGAAAGCAGCTCTAGGTTATTTAATGGGCATACACACATTGGGGTTATTTACTAAAGGAAAATCCACTTGGCACTGAAAGTGCACTTGGAAGTACAGTCACTGTAGATCTGAGGGGAAGATCTGAAATGAGGGGAAGCTCTGCTGATTTTATCATCCAATCATGTGCAAGCTAAAATGCTGTTTTTTATTTTTTTTGCATGTCCCCCTCGGATCTACTGCAACTTGCAGTGCACTTGTAGTGCAAAGTGGATCTCCTTTTAGTAAATAACCCCCATTGTGTGGTTTACAGGTGTATTTTAGAGAAGTGTTTAGGGGCGTGTTAAAAAGCCCCAAGCTTGCATTTATTGCACAGTTTATCAGCGTAATTTCCACCCATATGTGCATACATTTTATTCTATTGGCCAGAATAAATGAATATCCTGGCCATTAGAATACGTTTATGGTCAACGCCATACCGTGTAGATACAAGACACTGGAGGCATCTTTTCTGCCAGAAATAGTGCAACATATTTGGGGCATAAATTCATACGCCTGTGTGCATAAGGCCTTAGGCCCCTTTCACACTGCCGTAAATTGAAAGTTGTGTGTTTTTTTTTTTTTTTTTTTTTTTTGTCATGATTTCAGGGAATGCCTGTGTAAACTTGAGGCCTGTGGACCTCAACTTGCATCAAAGTCGGACCAACATAGCACAGGGACTACTTTGAAGTCGCACAGATATGAATGTTTATCATGGGGTATCACTTGTCATGCGACTCTGATATCCAAAGTCACAGGAAAGTCGCACAAGTGTGAAAGGGGCCTTAGGGTGAAGGTCTGCTTTAGGGCTGCAACTAACGATTATTTTCATAATCGATTAGTTGGCCGATTTATTGTTTCGATGAATCGGATAATAACCTTAAAAAAAAGTGTGGTGTATAATTTAATATGTAAAGTTTAAAAAAAGGCAATTTATTCTTCAAAATCTATATGCAGTGGTAAATATAAATAATCAACTATATGATTAGGGAGCAAAATCTCTAATCCACTCTGAGAATAACAGACAGAAGAGATATACTGTATATACTATTGGAGGTTGAATCTGGTAAATATCATCAGACTCAGAGATCACATTTTTTATTTAGACCCCATTCACACTGGGGCACATGTAATGTGCCCTGACTCCTTGAAATGTGCCCTGCTCCCACTTAATGTGGTTTGCCTCAATGTAAAAGTTTACTTTAAATGTAATAGTAATGCCTTCTATTACCTCCAGTCTATCAGCCGTCACCTTCTCTGGGTTTCAGATGCTGATCTTCCCTGCACAGTCTTTGAAGTCATTTTTTTTTTTAAACAAACATGTTTTATACTTACCTGCTCTGTGTAATGGTTTTGCACAGAGCAGCCCCGATTCTTCTCTTCTGGGGTCCCCCACTGATGCCTCTGGATCCTCCTGCCTTTAGAGTGCCCCAATATCAAGCTGCAAATTATAGTATAGCGTGCCCCTATAGCAAGGTAAAAAAAACTTCTGCTTTTACACCCACTCACTTCCTGCCCAGGACTACATGTTCCATGAGGCATTGCTCCTCACACATTCACATTCACAAGTTCTCAGGCACTTCCTGACATGTATGGACGGTGTACTGAGCTGTATGTGTGCTGCACTGTATTACCTGATATGTAAACAAATAATGCATTCTGTATGCAGACCAAATAATCAGCTGGCCGATTAATCGATTATGAAAATAGTTGACAACTATTTTCATAATCGATTAGTTGTCGATTAATTGATTAGTTGTTTCATCCCTAGTCTGCTTTAAGTCATACTAAAATTGTCACACTGTGCTATTTAAATACCTTGTACCCGTATTCTGACAGCTACTGTATGAGAGATCCCCTGACAAAAAAATAAGCACAGTGCTACAATTAATTTCTACCAAATGTTAATTGTGTGCTGTATTTATTTATGCCGCCTTAAGTCATGTAATCATGTCATCCAATGTTGATTTTAGCCTTATTTGTGCCTGTGTTGTTAAAACATTGAGACATTTAAATATTCCGCTGCTGGCTGAATGACACAAAAGCATGGCAAGGTGGAAAGGAGAGCCCAGCTGTATGCTTTCCTACAGACAACCCTGCACATTGGTTCATTCCTCCCTGATTCCAAGTTTTATCAAGAGAGACCCTGAAAATACATTTTGCATTAATTTTGTTAACATGGAATTAGTTCATTTACAACTAGCAACCTTATAGTGAGGTTGGGATATAAGGAACTAAAAAATCATTCAATTAACCACTTCAGCTCCAGAAGGCATAACTCCCCCCCCCCCCCCCCCCCCCCCTCCTGATCAGGCCATTTTTTTGCGATACGGCACTGCGTTGCTGACAACTGCGCGGGCGTGCGATGCTGTACCCCAAAAAAATTGATGTCCTTTTTTTTTTTTTTTTTTTTTTTTTTCACCCCCACAAATTTCTTTTGGTGGTATTTGATCACCTCCTGCTCTATAAACAGACAGTCAATTTTGAAAAAAAAAAAATATATATATTTTTACTTTCTGCTATAATACATATCCAAAAAATGTAAAAAAAAATCAAATTTCTTCTTCAGTTTAGGCCAATATGTATTCTGCTACATATTTGTGGTAAAAAAAAAAAAAAATCCCAATAAGCGTATATTGATTGGTTTACGCTAAAGTTATAGCATCTACAAACTATGGGATAGATTAATGGACTTTATTTATGAATTTTTTACTAGTAATGGCGTCGATCAGCGGCTTATTTTTATTTATTTTTTCCACGGGACAAATCCGAGACTAAGCCTAGGTTCACTTTGGAGAGATTTGTCTTGCAATTTGAGAGATCAAATCGCATGACAAGTCGCAGCCTATTGGAGGCAATGAGACTGTTCCAATCAGTGCAACAACAATTTTGGGGGGCTGCACCGATTTGCAAAAGTAGTTCCTGCACTACTTTTGCCGATTTCTGGTGCGACTTCAATAGACATCTGTGCATGAAGCCACACGTATATCAAGTAGCAGCTGAAATTGTGCTGACCTTGCTACTTAGAAATCGCGCTACTTCAAGTGAAGCAGCGTGATTTCAAAGTAGCATCAATGTGAACCAGGGCTCTGTGACACTTTTCGAGGACCAGTGACACCAATACAGTGGTCGGTGCTAAAAAAAAAATGCACTGTCACTATACTGACACTGGTAGGGAAGGGGTTAACATCAGGGGTGATCAAAGAGTTAATTGAGTTCCCTGAGAGTGCTTGCTAACTGTGTGAGGGATGTGCTTTGACTGGGGAAGACAGAGATCCGTGTTCCTGCTTAGCAGAAACATTGGATCTCCATCTTCCCTCTGACAGAATGGCAATCTGCCTTATATACATAGGCAGACCACCGTTCTGTCTGTCTGAATGATCGGCGGGTCCTGCTGATTGGCTACCACTGTGTCCAATAGAAGCGGGTCGCCAGCGGTGCGCGTGCGCATCCCAGACCCAAAGAAAAATCACGTACAGGTGGGTGATTTTGCACTTAAGGGCCACCCTGCCACAGTATATATATGTGGGGCGGTCCTTAAGCGGTTAATAGGTGCAACCAATGTAAATGCCTGAATATCACTTGCTATCAGCATATTGCAATCTCTGTACAGCAGAGCTCAGAGAAGGAAGCAGCACAAGGAGCCAACTGATTTATACTGTAGTGCTAATTTAAAAAAAAAAAAAAAAAAAATGTGCTTATGAGAGAGAACCGAGTGGCGGAGGTAAACTTCTTAAGCCTCGTACACACAATCCGACTGTTGGCAGAGGATTGTGTGATGACAGACTGTTGACTTAAAATCCGACCATTAGTACGTTCCTTCAGACAATTGTTGTCCAACTTTTGGTCAACAGATGTTGGATGACAGGCTAGTAAATTTTCGGCGGACAGCGGTCTGTTGTCAGATTTTCGTATCGTCTGTACACAAGTCCGTCACACAAGTCCAAAGTACAAACACGCATGCTTGGAATCAATGCTCACCAAACACGACATTAGCAGAAGGTGCCCAAAGGGTGGCGCTCAAGAGCTGAAATTCCATGTAGTACGTCACTACGTTCGTGTTTGTTGGCCGACATTTGTGTGCAGTTAGTATGCAAGACAAGTTCCTGGCACACGCCCTTTTGACAAAAGTCTGACGCTCTGTGTGTACGAGGCTTTAGTCTGCTGCTTCTCTCTGCTTTGTCCAGTCAAGGGCTGGGGTGAGACAAGACATGTAAATGTTACTTAAAGTGTTACTAAACCCACAACAGTAAAATCAGTCTATATATGCAGTAAAGCATGCTTGTTATGATCACTTTGGAACTTAAGGGGTTAATTCTCTGCATTATGTAAAAAGGCTGTTTGATCCTGGTTTCTCTGATCCTCCCCTCCTTCCACTGTCCCCTAATAATTTCCTGATAACACAGAGTCTATAGAGTTAGGCTGCACATGCTCCGTTAGGTGTGTATTGCTAGAGAGTTTTTTTTATTTTTCTTCAGAGGATGCATGTGATCAGCACAGGGCCAATCAGCACTGTCCAGACAGAGGGTGAGGGGTCTTGCGGTCTCATAGGACAATCGGGAGAGAGTGAAAACTCATCCTACAAGCTTTAACCAGTGCTTGGCTGGACACTGATAGAAGTCACAAGACTGCTTAACTGCTGATGAGAAAAGATATTTAGCAGTTTATATTTACTACAATAATTTCATTTGCGTGTTCTGTGTACTGTTGGAGACCAGATATAGTGAATGCAGGGTCCTGGGTTTAGTAACCCTTTACCTGCTGTAGATGGTTTGAGATAAATGGCTGTATAATATTAGGCTGTATCTGTACTGTGAACAAGGAGTTCTGGTACCTTTTTTTTTTAACAGGAACAGAAATAAATACAGTACGTTTGCATAACTCCTGCCCTCTGTCCTAACCTGAGGAATAAACTCCTTTGTTTTTGAATATGTGATGGAAGTGAGGCAAAAGCATTGAGGTTGATTTTGCTAACACTGGATAGTGCCATATCTGGTGCAGCTGTGTATGGTAGCCGATCGGGTTCTAATCCGCTTGTTCAATTAAGCTTTGACAAAAAAAAAAAAAAAAAATCTGGAAGCTGTTTGTCTTCCATGCAGAGCTGCATCAGATTTTGCACTCTCCAGTTTTAATAAATCGACCCCATTATGTTGTAAGAAGGCTCTGCTGTACAGTAATTCATTCTAGTGAAATCGTAATTTCATCTAATAGTGTATTGTTTTCTGTCAGTTAAGATGCATCAGCTATTGACTATGAAAATTAGATAATATTTGTGCTATTTTTTTAAAAAAAGATAAATTCACCTTTGTCAAAAAAAAATAAATAAATGCACATCTTTTTGCAGGTAAAAAAATGTGCATTTATTCTTTTATTTTTTCAGTAGGAGCCTGGAAAGCATTGATCGTGTGTGCCATGCATGACTCCTGCAGACTGTCAGTGTAGCATAAAAACTTTAGAAACGAGGCTTAGAGCCCTTGCACACTGGGGCGGGGGGCGGCGTCGGCGGTAAAACGCCGCCATTATTAGCGGCGTTTTACCGTCGGTATGCGGCCGCTAGCGGGGCGGTTTTACCCCCCGCTAGCGGCCGAGAAAGGGTTAAATACCACCGCAAAGCGCCTCTGCAGAGGCGCTTTGCCGGCGGTATAGCCGCGCCGTCCCATTGATTTCAATGAGCAGGAGCGGTAAAGGAGCGGTATACACACCGCTCCTTCACCGCTCCGAAGATGCTGCTAGCAGGACTTTTTTTACCGTCCTACCAGCGCATCGCTCCAGTGTGCAAGCCCCGGGGGGGGGGCTTATTGAGTGATAGATATACACATCACAGGTTATCAGGTATAATCGCTTTATTCTGATAACAACATAAATTTAAAACATGGTAGTTGAACTGGTCTTGGTTTAAGAACTTAATAACATATTATTTAGCTAGCCACAATAGTGCAAGCCACAATTCATACATATATGGGACAATACAACATAAAACATGTAACAATAATCACAAAGACGTCCGAACGCCAGATGAATTGGGACTGATTGTATCCACTTGGTCTTGGCCAGTGTGTCAGCTATTGCTGTGGACCAATCAAGTACCAACCCCCTGGAGGCTCGAGCCATTAAGGGGAAGGAGGGGAGGGAATGGGCAAAGGGAAGGCCAGGGTGACATCCAGTCTGAGCTCCAGAAGTAAGGCTGTAGCTAAAATAGTGTCATTGGGACCTATGGTCCATCAGAAAAAACACACACAATGGTATAGTACTTTTAAATTCACCTCCGGTATATCTTAATGTCAATGTGTCCTTTCACTGTGTCTCATAGAGAATTAGCCTAGCCAGAGGGCTTGCAGTATTTGATTTTAAATGTATGAGGACAAAATCCTTTTATTAATCATACGTTACCACTCCTGTGATTTATTCAATCCATAGCTGCATGTGGTATCTTCCTCATATGGTACAAAACGGAGCATCAGTCTATCCTGGTGACGGGAAGGAGTCATCCGGTGAAACGGTGTTAATATACCTTAATATTGCCGTTTTTTATAAACGGGAATCCGTGCAGTCCGTATGGGTCTAAGGATACCAAACTTTAAGTCCTTCCTGTTATGCCGGTTAAGTGGAGACTCTCCATCTACTTCCTGGTAAGCCCGCCAACTCAATGGGGGATACGATCGTCGTGGCGTCCGGGCGGAAATTACGTCAACGCGTTTTGCAATTCTATTGTGTAGCTTCCTCTGTGTAAGCCATCTGCTCGAATGGAGACCCACGCTGCCTTTTATTTATTTATTTTCTTTAAATGGTAACCAAAATGTAAAAAATGGGAACTAGGGGTGTGTAAAGGCACACAGTACAATGGGTGTCAGTCTAACATTACTAGTCTGGGGCAGAGGATCCTGTAAGGCGTCTAATGCCACATACACACGACCGGACTTTACGGCATACTTTGCGCGGCGGACTTTTCGACGGATCAACCAAAGTCCGACGGATTCGTAGGTGATGACGTACGACCGGACTAAAATAAGGAAGTTGATAGCCAGTAGCCAATAGCTGCCCTAGCGTCGGATTTTGTCCGTCGGACTAGCATACAGACGAGCAGACTTTTCGACCGGACTCGAGTCCGTCGGACAGATTTGAAACATGTTTCAAATCTAAGTCCGTCAAACTTTTGAGAAAATAAAGTCCACTGGAGCCCACACACGATCGAATAGTCCGCCGAAATCCGGTACGCCGGACCAAGTATGCCGTAAAGTCCGATCGTGTGTACGCGGCATAAGGGATCGCCAAAGGGGCTCAATATGATGAGTAGGGTGCCTAAGGGTACAGGGATCTAACAACTGCTCAATCCATTGTAAAAATGTTGGCATAGCTTGTACCCTGTATGCTTATGTCTCCTATCCTTTAACCACTTGCCGACCAGCTCCTGTACGTATACGGCGGCAGGATGGCTCTCCTGCGCAAATCGGCGTATATGTACGGCGCCTCCTTTAAAAACCATAGCCGGTGCGTGCGCCGCCGGAGGCGCACCCGCTGCACGCAGGGGGACCCCATGCACGTGGCCAACGGGCACAATTGCCGCCGGCCACGCTCAAAAGCGGGCACGAGAGCCAGAACGGGGAATTGTGTATGTAAACAGACAAATCCTCGTTCTGACGGGAGTAGAGACAGATCTGCTGTTTGCAGTAGTTGCAAACAGGGATAGGCCTCCTCCCACAGTTAGAAACACTAACCAGGGAACACATTTAACCCCTTGATCACCCCCTAGTGTTAACCCCTTCTCTGCCAGTGACATTTACACATTAATCAGTGCATTTTTTTTAGCACTGATCGCTGTATAAATGTCAATGGCCCCAAAAAATGTGTCAAGTGTCTGATCTATCCGCCGCAATGTCGCAGTCCTGCTAAAAAATCGATCTGAACTAATGAAGAACTTTTTTAAATTGTATGGTTTTTTTTTTTTTTTTTTTTTTTTTTTTTTTTTTTTTTTCAAAATTGTCGCTTTTTTTGTTTATAGTGCAAAAAATAAAAACTGCAAAGATGATCAAATACCACCAAAAGAAAGCTCTATTTGTGGGAAAAAAGGATGTCAATTTTGTTACATCGCACAAAGGTGCAATTGTCAGTTAAAGCGACGCAGTGCCGTATCGCAAAAAATGACCTGGTTATTAATGGGGGAAATCCTTCTGGGGCTGAAGTGGTTAAGCAAGATTTTATTGCAGACATTGTGGTATTGATGCACAGTAAATGGAATGTATTCAAACATGGCTCATGTTTTTTTTTTTTTTAAACTATTATTTATTGCAGGAAAGTACACTTTTTTGCCATTTATATACCACTTGGGAGCATATTCTTTTGGTCATTATTTATAATGATGCCTATAAAAACCTTTCTTCTCCTCCCTAATATGAGTACTTGCAACTGCAGTAACTGCTGGTATATTCCCTGGACACAGCTGCTGTTTTCTAAATAACAAAAACGGCGCACTTATTAGCGAGGCAGGAATTGGGAGGAAATTGCCATGTTTACTACATTGAAGCTAGCTATAAACATCAGAAGCAGTCACATGTACAGACAAGCTCCTAGGATGCTGAAGAGTTGAGTGCGCAATATACAAAATTGTTGGTCAGTGTGTCGTGCTGACTTGTTTGAATGATATCCAGATAGGTTAGGAGATGCAGTCCTAGTTGGCATTTTGTAGTGCAGTGTGAAGATTGTGCTGTTGTGTTGGCACAGTGCATAACTGCGTATGCTAAGGCTATCCATAGCCCTAATGAAGGCTGTTGGATGGCGATTCATCACCACGGAACACCCGGACCAAGTGCAGACATGATACTTCAGCTTATGAGTGTCATGTTTGCTGCTACAGAGTGGGGAGATCCTTTGAGATGAGCAGCGCCAGCAGAAACTGCTGGGTCCACTTATCTTCATAACTGGAACAGGTTTTATATCCTGTTAGGTTGCCTGTAGGCTTTGACAGTGGAAGTGTTATGGGCATTATATATATGTGTGTGTGTGTGTATGTGTGTGTGTGTGTATATATATATATATATATATATATATATATATATATATATATATATATATATATATATATATATATATATATATATATATATATATATATATATATATATATATATATAATTTTGGTTGAAAAACGAACAAAACACGTATCTCGTGTGCTTGTTCTTTCACTACTGTAATTGTGTGACAATGAACTGCGCTTCTTTTGCAGTTTGATATAAAATAGATGTGAAATATTAGAACTACTGAAACAACAACTGGATAAAAATCACTTGTGATGTGTATGTTTGATTTTATTTTTTTTAATAATTCAGTGAGGTGTATTTAAAAAAAAAAAAAAAAAAAAAAAAAAAAAAGTGAAGAAAGAAAAAATGGTATATAGCTGCTAGCAATTAATGTAGATCTACAAAACACTGATAACAATGACCAAGAAAAATTTAACTTTTTATACTCCTGATGCGTGTGTACGCTAAACAGCTGTAGAGGTTTATTACTATACAACGCCTGAGGTCCGCCACTCTGTTTCAGATTGGCGTCGCTTCATGTCAGTCTAGGTTCACACCTATGATTTTTGATGCACTTTTCAGCCACGTTTTTCAATGCATTTAGCTTTTTTAAACCAGCTTTTTTTTAAGTGTTTTTTGCATGCAGTTTTTAAGTTTTTTTTTTTTTTCCTCTTTAAACACACTGTAAAACACACTGTGTATAAAGCTGGTTTCTAAGGAGGGGGGCTGGGAAGCCGGCTGCCGTGTCCCTAACAACCGATGAGTCATCAGCTGTCGGCGGGGTTTACGCTGAAAGCTGAATGTAAAAAAAATTGCTGGCAAAAACATTAGCGAAAAAAAAGTCGTGGGGTCCCCCCCTAGATCCATACCAGACCCTTATTCGAGCATGCTGCCCGGCAGGTCAGGAAAGGGAGGGGACGATTGAGCGAGCGCCCCCCTCCTGAACCATACCAGGCCGCATGCCCTCAACGTAGGGGGGATGGGTGCTTTGGGGTGGGGGGGCTATGCGCCCACCCCAAAGCACCTTGCCCCATGTTGATGAGAACAAGGACCTCTTCCTGACAACCCTTGCTCAGAGGTTGTCAGGGACTGCGGGGGGCTTATCGGAATCTGGAAGCCCCCGACCCTATGTGAATGGGTATCGGGTACATCGTACCCCTACCCATTCACCAAAAAAGCAGTGAAAATTTACAAAAAACAAGAGCCAGTTTTTGACAGTTCCTTTTATTAGTAAAATTAGCTCTGAGTCGCCATCTCTCCCGGGGGCCCTCGCCTTCTCCCGCCTCCGTTTTCTCCCCATGTCGTCTTCTTACTCCTTCTCGCGGTGTCGCCGCAGCCGTCTTTTTCCCGCTAAAAAGCAAAAAAGCTGGTCTTTTCACGAAGCCATGTTCCTCAGTTATGTTCCCCGCTGTCCGGCGCCTCTTATATTAGGCATGGGGCGTGGCCATCCAATGAAGCCACCCAGAGAGCCCGTCCCTTCTGACGTGACGCCACAAGGGGCAGGCTCTCCGGGAGACATCATTGGATGGCCACACCCCATGCCTAATATAAGAGGCGCCGAACATCGGGAAACACAGCTTTGCGACAAGACCAGCTTTATTTTTTTGTTTGTTTTTTAACAGGTAACCAGCGAGGAAGAAGACAGCATCAGCGTGAGGAGGAGGAGGAAGAAGATGATGACAGCACGGGGAGAAACCGCTCAGAGCTATCTTACTAATAAAGGAATTGTCAAAAACTGGCTCTTGTCTTTTGTAACGATGTACCCGATACCCATTCACATAGGGTGGGGGGCTGGGATCTAAGGGTCCCTTTGTTAAAGGGGGCTTCCAGATTCCAATAAGCTCCCCGCCCGCAGACCCCGGCAACCACCGGGCAAGAGTTGTCAGGAAGAGGCCCTTGTCCTCATCAACATGGGGGCAAGGTACTTCAGGGTAGGGGGGCGCAGAGCCCCCCTGCCCCAAAGCACCCACCCCCCCATGTTGAGGGCATACGGCCTGGGGGGAGGGGGGCGCTCACTCGTCCCCCTCCCTTTCCTGACCTGCCGGGCAGCACGCTCGGATAAGGGCATGGTATGGATTTTGGGGGGGGGGGGACCCCACGCAGTTTTTTTTATTATTTATTTATTTATTCATTTATTTTATTTTGCAGTGAGCACCACGCACCAGCCGCAAAATGCGTAGATGTGAACTAATACCATAGGAAACTATATTAAATGGACTGTAGTGCATTTCTGCAAACTGCAAAACGCACTAAAAAACGCATAGGTGTGAACGTAGGGTCAGTGCAAGCTTGCTATTTCACACATGATGTTTTGCAATACAGCACCATGAGATTTTTTTCTTCTTTGTCATTGGTGACTTATTACTACGGATGGGATATGCTGAACTGTTTTGAGAAATAAAACGTCCTGGTCATGATCCATGTGGGGATAAATATGAGCTTCTGATGACCTGGATCTTATCATATGCGATATTTTGCTGTTCTATTCATTAGACAGAAACTATATCTGGTGAGTGTGTTTTTCTGACATTGGTGGAGGTCGCACTGGGTGATTGAAGCACTAGAGGAGGGAGATCACCTGCATCACTTAATACTTCTCCATAAGAACTATTCTGTTTCTTTTGAATAGTTTCAATGTTGGACTCGCTATCATAACACTTCAGCTGAGCGCTGCAATTTTTCTTGGTCATATAAAAACAATTGCTGCTGTTCATGATTTATAATCTCCCCTGTTTGAAAATGTTCTTCCATTACCTACATTTTGATTGGCTGTTATTTATAATCATCTTATTTCTGAGCCATTACTATTTCTATACAGTATTATCGTCCACAGCTGCTCCCCATTCTGACATTGCCCTTTCTCTGACTGTTCCAGTTATTTTAATCGTGCCCCTTGAATATGAAAGTTACAATACAGTGCATATAAAATGTCAGTTATGGTGAAGAACGACCCTTCTTGATGTCGAACAGACAATTTTTAACTTAAAGGGGTTGTAAACCCTCGTGTTTTTTTTACCTTAACCACTACAGCCCTGGAAGAATTTACCCCCATCCTGACCGGGCTGTTTTTTGCGATGCGGCACTGCGTCGCTTTAACTGACAATTTCGCGGTTGTGGGACATTGTACTCAAACAAAATTGTCCTTTTTTTTGCCACAAATAGAGCTTTCTATTGTTGGTATTTGATCACCTCTGCGTTTTTTTTTATTTTTTGCGCTAATAAACAAAAAAGACTGACAATTTTGAAAAAAAAAGCACTATTTTATACCTTTTGCTATAATATCCCACATTAAAAAAAAAAAAACAATTTTTTTCCACAGTTTAGGCCAATATGTAATCTTCTACATATTTTTGGTAAAAAAAATCGCAATAAGCGTATATTGATTGGTTTGCGCAAAAGTTATAGCACCTGCAAAATGGGTTATTGATTTATGGCATTTTTATTATTTATTTATTTTTTTAACTAGTAATGGCAGCGATTTTTAAAAAAAATGTTTTTAATTCTTAAAAAATTTTTTTTTACTGGGTCTCTGACATTGCGACGGACAGATCGGACACTTTTGGCACTTTTTTGAAACCATTGACATTTATACAGCGATCAGTGCTATAAATAGCCACTGATTACTGTATAAATGTCACTGGCAGGGAAGGAGTTAACACTAGGGGGCGATCAAGGGCTTAAATGTGTTCTAACTGTGGGGGGGGGTGGGACTGACTGGGGAGGTGACTGATTGGTGTTCCTATATACTAAAAACACACGATCTGTCTCCTCTCCCCTGACAGGACGTGGATTTGTGTGTTTACACACACAGATCCACGTTCCTGCCCTGTCTCGAGCGATCACAGGTACCCTGGTGGACATCGCGGCTGCTGGGTGCGTGCCCCCTATACCCCTTAAAGCGGCCGCCATACAGCTACGGCTATTCACGCAGAGGAGCCAGTTAGTTTGACGGCGGGCGGTCGGCATGTGGTTAATGCATTACATGCATTAAGGTGAAAAACCTTCTATAGTGCGGCACCCCTCCCCAGACCCCCCCCCCCCCTTTTTACTTACCTGAGCACGGTCTTTCCAGCGCCGGGAATGAGCACACCAGCTCCAGCGTCTTGGGTCCTGATTGGAAAGTCTGATAGCAGCGCAGCCATTGGCTCCCGCTGCTGTCAATCAAATCCAATGACGCGGGGGGCAGTGCCGAATCTGGCATTCATGTCAATGGACGCAAATGCTGGACTCGGGAGCGTGCCCACAAGGTAACCCCCTCTGGGAGAGCACTTCTCCTAGGGGCTTTTCTGATGTGGGGAGGAGCTGCGAGAGCCTCCGGCAACCCCAGAAGACGAGGTTCGGGGCCACTCTGTGCACAATGAGCTGCACAGTCGAGGTAAGTATGATATGTTTGTTATTTTAAAAAAAAATTTAAAAAGAGGGTTTACCATCACTTTAAGCAGGTTAAATCACGCTAGTGTAAATAGAGTTGTAAACTGGGAAATAGGACCATGCAATATGGCAGAAGTGTGTGTGTGTGTGTGTGTGTGTGTGTATGAAAAGACTGTCTGAACAGCCTTGGTAGATAACGTCCCATACTGTATATTTATTTGAAAAAGCCCCGTTTTAAACTGATCTCTAAGCCCTTTTCTCTCCCTTATTACCCAGCATCTATATTTACAGTACCAGAAAGTCTCCTGAGCATCTTCTGGTTTTCTCAATTTAGCAGTGTCTGAGCCTTAGGTCACCTTGGGTCCCGTGACTAAACACATTTGTGTTTTTGTGGACACTGTTTTGAAAGGTTCACATATCCAGCACTGATCCTTGGAGTCAGCATACGGGTTACTTTTATTAATGTAGGAAGCTGAATCCCCACTAAGGACCTGGTGATCTTGCCAGTCCCCTTGTGGATGATTTCCTTCCTGACCAAGCTAAGCACGGAAGATGATCTGTGCCAGCTTGGTCAGTTTACATCCTGTGCCAACACACGTTCTTACTATAGTCAGCCTGTGACATCACCCACTGGATTCATTGACCGCAGCTGATCGTCTTTTGGAGTCTCTGACAACAGCTGTCACAGCTTGGGAGGAAGAAGGGCTTTAGTGGTCACTAGGGATGAGCTTCGAGTTCGAGTCGAACTCATGTTCGACTCGAACATTGGCTGTTCGCAAGTTCACCGAACAGCGAACAATTTGGGGTGTTCGCGGCAAATTCGAATGCCGCGGAACACCCTTTAAAAGTCTATGGGAGAAATCAAAAGTGCTAATTTTAAAGGCTAATATGCAAGTTATTGTCATAAAAAGTGTTTGGGGACCTGGGTCCTGCCCCAGGGGACATGGATCAATGCAAAAAAAAGTTTTAAAAACGGCCGTTTTTTCAGGAGCAGTGATTTTAATAATACTTAAAGTCAATCAATAAAAGTGTAATATCCCTTTAAATTTCGTACCTGGGGGGTGTCTATAGTGTGCCTGTAAAGGGGCGCATGTTTCCTGTGTTTAGAACAGTCTGACAGCAAAATGACATTTTGAAGGAAAAAACTCATTTAAAACTACCCGCGGCTATTGCATTGCCGACAATACACATAGAAGTTCATTGATAAAAACGGCATGGGAATTCCCCAAAGGGGAACCCCGAACCAAAATTAAAAAAAAAAAATGACGTGGGGGTCCCCCTAAATTCCATACCAGGCCCTTCAGGTCTGGTATGGATTTTAAGGGGAACCCCGCGCCAAAAAAAAAAAAAAAAAACGGCGTGGGGTCCCCCCAAAAATCCATACCAGACCCTTATCCGAGCACGCAACCTGGCAGGCCGCAGGAAAAGAGGGGGGGACGAGAGTGCGGCCCCCCCTCCCTCCTGAACCGTACCAGGCCACATGCCCTCAACATTGGGAGGGTGCTTTGGGGTAGCCCCCCAAAACACCTTGTCCCCATGTTGATGAGGACAAGGGCCTCATCCCCACAACCCTGGCCGGTGGTTGTGGGGGTCTGCGGGCGGGGGGCTTATCGGAATCTGGAAGCCCCCTTTAACAAGGTGACCCCCAGATCCCGGCCCCCCCCTGTGTGAAATGGTAAGGGGGTACATAAGTACCCCTACCATTTCACGAAAAAAGTGTCAAAAATGTTAAAAATGACAAGAGACAGTTTTTGACAATTCCTTTATTTAAATGCTTCTTCTTTCTTCTATCTTCCTTCATCTTCTGGTTCTTCTGGCTCTTCTGGTTCTTCTGGTTCTTCCTCCGGCGTTGTCGTCCAGCATCTCCTCCGCGGCGTCTTCTGTCTTCTTCTCCTCGGGCCGCTCCGCACCCATGGCATGGGGGGGAGGCTCCCGCTGTTCTCTTCTTCTCTTCTTCTTTTCTTCTTTTCTTCTCTTCTTCTCTTCTTCTCTTCTTCTTCATTTTCTTCTCCGGGCCGCTCCGCAATCCATGCTGGCATGGAGGGAGGCTCCCGCTGTGTGACGGCGCTCCTCGTCTGACAGTTCTTAAATAACGGGGGGGCGGGGCCACCCGGTGACCCCGCCCCCCTCTGACGCACGGTGACTTGACGGGACTTCCCTGTGGCATTCCCCGTGACGTCACAGGGAAGTCCCGTCAAGTCACCGTGCGTCAGAGGGGGGCCCCGCCCCCCCCCGTTATTTAAGAACTGTCACACGAGGAGCGCCGTCACACAGCGGGAGCCTCCCTCCATGCCAGCATGGATTGCGGAGCGGCCCGGAGAAGAAAATGAAGAAGAAGAGAAGAAGAGAAGAAGAGAAGAAAAGAAGAAGAGAAGAGCGGGAGCCTCCCCCCCATGCCATGGGTGCGGAGCGGCCCGAGGAGAAGAAGACAGAAGACGCCGCGGAGGAGATGCTGGACGAGAACGCCGGAGGAAGAACCAGAAGAACCAGAAGAGCCAGAAGAACCAGAAGATGAAGGAAGATAGAAGAAAGAAGAAGCATTTAAATAAAGGAATTGTCAAAAACTGTCTCTTGTCATTTTTAACATTTTTGACACTTTTTTCGTGAAATGGTAGGGGTACTTATGTACCCCCTTACCATTTCACACAGGGGGGGGGCCGGGATCCGGGGGTCACCTTGTTAAAGGGGGCTTCCAGATTCCGATAAGCCCCCCGCCCGCAGACCCCCACAACCACCGGCCAGGGTTGTGGGGATGAGGCCCTTGTCCTCATCAACATGGGGACAAGGTGTTTTGGGGGGCTACCCCAAAGCACCCTCCCAATGTTGAGGGCATGTGGCCTGGTACGGTTCAGGAGGGAGGGGGGGCCGCACTCTCGTCCCCCCCTCTTTTCCTGCGGCCTGCCAGGTTGCGTGCTCGGATAAGGGTCTGGTATGGATTTTTGGGGGGACCCCACGCCGTTTTTTTTTTTTTTTTGGCGCGGGGTTCCCCTTAAAATCCATACCAGACCTGAAGGGTCTGGTATGGAATTTAGGGGGAACCCCACGTCATTTTTTTTTTTTAATTTTGGCCGGGGTTCCCCTTAATATCCATACCAGACCTGAAGGGCCTGGTATGGAATTTAGGGGGACCCCCACGTCATTTTTTTTTTTAATTTTGGTTCGGGGTTCCCCTTTGGGGAATTCCCATGCCGTTTTTATCAATGAACTTCTATGTGTATTGTCGGCAATGCAATAGCCGCGGGTAGTTTTAAATGAGTTTTTTCCTTCAAAATGTCATTTTGCTGTCAGACTGTTCTAAACACAGGAAACATGCGCCCCTTTACAGGCACACTATAGACACCCCCCAGGTACGAAATTTAAAGGGATATTACACTTTTATTGTTTGACTTTAAGCATTATTAAAATCACTGCTCCTGAAAAAACGGCCGTTTTTAAAACTTTTTTTTGCATTGATCCATGTCCCCTGGGGCAGGACCCAGGTCCCCAAACACTTTTTATGACAATAACTTGCATATAAGCCTTGAAAATTAGCACTTTTGATTATTCATGTTCGTGTCCCATAGACTTTAACGGTGTTCGCATGTTCGAACGAACTTTTTTCCTGTTCGCATGTTCTGGTGCGAACCGAACAGGGGGGTGTTCGGCTCATCCCTAGTGGTCACTATGTTTTTTTACACTAATATGTTTACTTGTACTTTGAAGTACTATGCCCCGTACACACGGTCGGATTTTCCGACGGAAAATGTGTAATAGGACCTTGTTGTCGGAAATTCTGACCGTGTGTAGGCTCCATCACACATTTTCCATCGGAATTTCCGACACACAAAGTTTGAGAGCAGGCTAAAAAATTTTCCGACAACAAAATCCGTTGTTGGAAATTCCGATCGTGTGTACACAAATCCGACGGACAAAGTGCCACGCATGCTCAGAATAAATAAAGAGATGAAAGCTATTGGCCACTGCCCCGTTTATAGTCCCGACGTACGTGTTTTACATCACCGCGTTCAGAACGATCGGATTTTCCGACAACTTTGTGTGACCGTGTGTATGCAAGACAAGTTTGAGCCAACATCCGTCGGAAAAAATCCTAGGATTTTGTTGTCGGAATGTCCGAACAAAGTCCGACCGTGTGTACGGGGCATAAGGCTACTTTTCTTTGTTATTTTTAGATAGTGAAGAGGGATTAGAACACAGTGTCTTTGCCCCCGTTGGGGAAATTTACCTTCTTTATTTTGTGGAGATGCACTGAAATTTCGGCTGCTGAGACATATCAGCTGAAAATGGTGTTATTGACATTTTGCTGATAACAGAAAAAAGTGCAGATAACGGCACCAAAAAATGCACGTGATTTTGCTGTGATTTTACCACCATTTTACTGTGCTTATGGTGTGTTTTTCATCGGCCATGTGACTATATGACCGCATCAAAAACGTAACATGAGTGCGTGTTATTGATGTGATTTCCATGCATTTCAACAGGGAGGTGCGTTTTTGGTGTGTGTGTGCGTTTGTTTTTTTGTTTTTTTCTGACCAGCAAACAAGAATTTTAACACCACAACCGACCATCGTGAAAAATCTATAGAATTTAAAGGGATACATTTTTCTTGAGCTTTTCTAGCACTAAAGGTGCCAGTAATGGCCGACAAATTCATGTTCATTTAAATTCATGATCTTGATTGAAAAGTCGAATATAATACAATTTTATATATAAAAATATGTACACTATATTACCAAAAGTATTGGGACGCCTGCATTTACACGCACATGAACTTTAATGGCATCCCAGTCTTGGTCTGTAGGGTTCAATACTGAGTTGGCCCACACTTTGCAGCTATAACAGCTTCAACTCTTCTGGCAAGGCCCATCCACAAGGTTTAGGAGTGTCTCTGTGGGAATGTTTGACCATTCTTCCAGAAGCTCAATTGTGAAGTCAGGTGCTGATGTTGGATGAGAAGGCCTGGCTCGCAGTCTCCGCTCTAATTCATCTCAAAGGTGTTCTATTGGGTTGAGGTCAGGACAAGTTCCTCCACCCCAAACTCGCTCATCCATGTCTTTCATGGACCTTGCTTTGTGCACTGGTATGCAGTCGTGCCCAAACAGGAAGGGGCCTTCCCCAAACTGTTCCCACAAAGTTGGGAGCATGAAATTGAGTTCTCTTCACTGGAGCTAAGGGGCCAAGCCCAAGCCCTGAAAAACAACCCCACACCATAATCCCCCCTCCACCAAATGATTTGGACCAGTGCACAAAGCAAGGCCCATAAAGGCATAGATGAGTGAGTTTGGGGTGGAGGAACTTGACTGGCCCCAACCCAATAAAACACCTTTGGGATGATCTAGAGTGGAGACTGCGAGCCAGGCCTTCTCGTCCAACATCAGTGCCTGACCTCACAAATGCGTTTCTGGAAGAATGGTCAAACATTTCCATAGACACACTCCTAAACCTTGTGGACAGCCTTCCCAGAAAAGTTAAAGCTGTTATAGCTGCAAAGGGTGGGCCTCAACTCAATATTGAACTCTACAGACTAGGACTGGGATCCTAGTCTGTAGAGTTTGGGGCACCTCTAGTATTTTTTCCTGTTTTACAGTTTTCATTGAGAGTGAAAGAAAATCCACAATATTGGGTTGTCCCCAAAACATTATTAGAGGGGAAATCCTCCAATGGGGACACCAATTCCAGTGAAAACGAAGGAGCTATGATTAAGGTCAGTTCTGTATGGAAATGCGTTAGTGTTGGGACCCACTATGTTTTTTAACTGTGACAAATAAAGCTCTTGTTGGATTCTGAAGACCTGTGACGCTTGCTATATACTTAAGTAATACTAAAGTCTTGTTTGTTGTTTGTATTTTTTTCTTTAAAAATAACAATGTTATACTTACCTACTCTATGCAGTTGGTTTTGCACATAGCAGCCCAGATTCTCCTTTCAGGTCCCTTGCCGGTGTCTTGCCGAGAAAGTTCCCTTGGCGGATAAGGACCCCCCCTGTACTGCGCAGGCGCGGCGCCTGCGCAGTACGAACTACTATGAGCCGCCGGAGATGGCCGAAGCTCAAAATCTTTAATCGGCTGTACACGGCGCCTGCGCCCTAGGTCCAGGTTCCTTCCGCACCATCCAAGTGGACCTAGAAGAGGAATAAAAAAGAGCCGAGCAAAGCGAGGCCGTGCCCGAAGCATGGCGAGCGGCCCTCTTACAGGTGCCGCGTACAGCTGATTTTCAGCTATTCACCTTCGGCTATTTCCGCCGGATCCTACTGCGCAGGTGCAGCGCCTGCGCAGTAGTGGGGGGGGGGGTCCTTATCCGCCGAGCGGAACTTTCTCGGCAGAACACCGGCTCTCTTTACCCCTCCTTCCTGTTGAGTGACGCCACAGCAAGCAGCTTGCTATTAAGGCACCCGAGCCGAACCACAGCTCCCTGTGTCCATTCAGACATGGAGCCACAGCCCGGCTCCGCCACCTCTCTCCCATCATTGGCTGATGTCTCAGCCAATCAGGAGGGAGAGTCCCGGATGTCCGAGGCACTCATGCACATCGCTGGATGGAGACTGGCTCAGGTAAGTATTAGGGGGCTGCTGCACACAGGTTTTTTATCTTCATGCATCTTAAGATAAAAAACCTTGAACCTTTTTAATTACAATCACTTTAATTCCTGTGGCTGACAAACGGGAGCTGTCAGGGAGCACTGTTTCTGCACAGTCTTTTGAGGACGCTGGGGGTCTCAGCAGCGGTGAGTGTTTGACAACCAAGGATCCCCTTTGCTTTGGAGGGATTTCCTCTCACTTACTGTTTTGGCTATGGGGCAGGACGTGAAGGGATATTTCCCCAATGGAACACGGATGGCAAAAACAAAACTGTCAGAGGCTTTAACCTTACTCTATCCAAAATGGAAAAATGTTTTTACCTTTAGTAATCCCCCGCCCCCCCCCCCCCCCCCCCCCCCCGCCTTTTATTTATTTATTTATTTTTGCTTCTCAATCTAAAATTTTCTTAAAGCATAACTAAACCCAAAAACAAATATATTCTGTATTGCAGTTTAGCAGTTCTTAGATGTAGTGCCTGAATTCATTTTAATTTATCTGGCTAAGAATATTTTGAGCAAGTACAGAAAATAATCTATCTTTTGTAAAGGAAATGAACACAGAGGCAGACATGTTTAACCACTTGACCACTGGGCACTTAAACCCCCTTCCTAACCAGACCAATTTTCAGCTTTCTGTGCTCTCACACTTTGAATGACAATTTGAAATGTTTGTCCTTTTTTTCACACAAATAGAGCTTTCTTTTGGTGGTATTTAATCACTGCTGGGTTTTTTATTTTTTGCGCTATAAATCCAAAAAAACTGAAAATTCTGTAAAAAAAAAAAAAAAAAAAAAAATTCTTTGTTTCTGTTAAAATTTATTGGCGAGTATTGCAGAGTATGGGCACTGAGCAGTGCTGTGGGCTGGATCTGTAGTGCCCACAGCGCTGCAAACTATCTCTCCCTCTCTCCTCTCACACTGTACCGATCGGTACAGAGAGGGGAGGGAGGAACCGGTGTCATGACATGACGCCGGTTTGTTTACAAGTGGTGCTCCGTCATTTGACGGAGCGATCACGCTGTAAACAGCCGCTATCAGCGGCCATTTACCGTGATCCGTGATGCACCGGGTCCACGGACTCGGCGGTCACAGATGTTCCCGGGGGTGCCCGGGAGTGCGATTCTGTGAGAACGTCCATGGACGCCCACCCAGAATAAGCTGACCGCGCTGTAGCCATCTTTCGGCTATGGCCCGGTCGGCATGTGGTTAAAGTCCAGCCTAGGTGACAATCATGGCTCCATCCAGATACAATGAAGGAGTGAGCATTGCCACTCGGGAACAGGAAGTGCATTATCCACAGGATTAAAGGGAAAGACCTGAATAAAAAAGAATGCAGTCTGTGTACTATCTCTAGCTTTTTGCTTCTATTTGATGAATTTCAATCATGGAAGCACAGCATCACATGTGGGCTCTCTCAGAGCAGTCTGCATGCAAATGTCTGCCTAGAACTCCCATTCCTCCAGACTGACTTCCAATCCTCCACTTATCAAGGCAATTTGATATTTGCATAACCCCTCCCAAGAGCAAACCCACTGACTTCATCGTGGCTGAGGACTCTTGAAAGGAATACTGAGGTAGGGTGGTGTGATGTTTTCAGGAAGCCATGTACAGCATCCTGTAGGCTCCTCCCAACAACCATGATCTGCTTACGTTGCATAGAAAAGCCTTAAGTCCCAGGGATTATGTCAATGGGTCTAAAATAAGTTATGTAATGAAAACAAAAAGGTTCTATTTCCACATCTGTTTACTTTCCTTGGTCTTCCTCTCGTACTTTCAGGTAATTGGACACTGGTGAAACCTTTGCGGACGCATCACCTGGGTGTCCTGCCTATAACCCTACTCCACTTTGTGAATCCGCTATATTTGTTTTCTTTTTGCTAGTGCCTTAAGGTGATGGACCTCTTTATCCTTTTGCATAGAAATCACTCTTATTTTTACTAGTTAATTTGTGTGTGTGTGTATGCCCTAGAACAGGGGTGTCGAACTCAATTTAATTGGGGGCCGCATCAGCATTATGATTGTCTTTAAAAGGGCCGTTTGTATCTGTAAGATTAGATCTCCAGCGCATCCCCTCCCCTTACATTAGATGTCAAGAGCCACCTCACCATCAGAAGTTGAGTCCCCTGCTCTCCCTAACATCACAGTGCACCCCCCCTTTACTTATGCTGCTGCTGGGAAGAAGCTGGATGCATTGCTTGAAAGCAGAAAATAGGGGTCTGGAGGAGGACCAGAGGAGGGCTGAAGCTCTCCTGCAGCTGCAGGAGAGGTGTGAGGGCCACATAAAATGGCCCGGAGGGCCGGATTTGGCCCACGGGCCTTGTGTTTGAAACCTGTGCCCTAGAACATAATGACACAAATTTCCAAAACGGCTCAAACCCACATTCGTATGCACATTAGAGCTGCACGAGTAAGTGTTACATTTCTTTCCCCCTTGTGATCTTGACAAAGCATTTTCCCAATTTTTCTATGCAGAGAATTCTCTGCTGAAGCCGACAGCTGTCAAAAAAAAAATACAGGCAGTCTGCCAAGTATCACAACATTCCTCAGCTGGGGAATTATAAACCTTGTATTGTTTTGTCCTTTAGATCAAAGGAATGAACTTGGTGTGTAAATGAGGAAAGTTTAACCACTTAAAGATTTTCTGCAATTTGTTGATTTTCAATTTAAAATTACTTAGAACCCCCAAACATTATAATTTTTTTTTTTTTTTTTTTGCAGAGACCCTAGAGAATAAAATGGTGGTTGGTGCAATATTTTATGTCGCATTGTATTTGCGCAGTGGTCTTTCAAATGCAATTTTTTTGGAAAAAAATACATTTTAATGAATAAAAAAATAAAATAAACAGTAAAGTTAGCCCAATTTTTTTGTGTAATGTGAAAGATGATGTTACGTCGCGAGAATCGTGATCTTTATTCTAAGCAAAAAAATAGTGATTCTCATTTTGGCCAGAATCGTGTAGCTCTAATGCGCTTGCACATAATCTTGTGGCTACAAGTGTAGACAGGTGGAGCTGCAAAAAAGCACCTCGCATGTATGTCCTTTCAAGTCAGACCTCTTTTTGGAGAGGCACAGGAGGGTAGATTTTACTTCCACTCTTGTGTCTGTCAGATGTTTTTCTGAGCTGGCAGCTTTATCTTCTAAAGAAGCCGTTTCTCATTCTTCACAATAGGAAGGTAGCCTTACGCCCAAGAACATCCTCTCTTCCCAAGTGGTATCCGTCTTCCACCTTAATGAGATTATTGTTTTGTCATTCTTCTGCCCCACTTCAAAACACCAAATAGAGTTCTCTCCTCATTGCCTGGATCTAGTCAGCCGTTAAGATTCTATTGGAGAGCAACTGCTTTCATCAGAGTTCTAGATTCTCTGTTTGTCCCGTTTTTGGGACCTTGTGAGGTACACCCTCCACCAATGCTTGATGGATAAGAAATCTGATCACTAGAGTTTACACTGTAAAGAACACAGCTCCTTTTGCATCTTTTATATACACATTCAACCAGATCACTGTGAATTTCCTTGACTTTCTGACACTAGATCTCTGTAGCCCAGCTTTTATAAAGTCGCCACCTAGTCCTCTCTTCCTACCATTTCAAAGTTCTACCAGTTGGATGTACACTCTTCTGCGGATGCACAAGTTGGGTATTTTGACCCTTGTTATTGAGCCTTATGGTACAGTTCTGTTTGCTTACATGTTGGCCACCTTTCTTGTTCATTGCTTGGGGACTTCCTAATATTTAATACTTTATAGGCATCTTGTGCTGTACAATTAAGATAAAAGGAATTTTAACCTGCAAGTTCCATATCTTGGAATACTGTACAGAACACAGGTCACTCTCCCTTCCTTGCTTACTCTGTATTTCTTTCTGCAAAGCTGAGGACAGTATGCAATCCACCTGATCTGAGGTGCGAGCTTATAACCCAGGGTCTATGAATATTTTACCTGTGTACTGTACTTTACACTAAGATATGTAATTGATAGCCAAGTCAAAATTCTGCTTTATATCGCTTATGCCGTGTACACACGAGCGGAATGTCCGACAGCAAAAATCCGACGGGAGCTTTTCATCGTATATTCCGATCGTGTGTATGTCCCATTGGACTTTTTATGTCAAATTCTGACGGCCCTAGAAAGAGAACATGTTCTAAATTTACAGACGGAACCAATTCCTATCGGGAAAACCGCTCGTCTGTATGCTGTTCCAATGTACCAAAAACGACGCATGCTCTGAAGCAAGTACGAGACAGAAGCTACTGGCTATTGAACTTCCGTTTTCTAGTCCCGTTGTACGTGTTATACGTCACCGCGTTCTGGACGGTCGGAATTTGGTGTGACCGTGTGTATGCAAGACAGCTGGAGCGGAATTCCGTCGGAAAAACCTTCAGAGTTTATTCCAACGGGAAAACCAGTTGTGTGCACAGTGCATTAGACTTGTCTCTTTTATCTTAGCCTGCAGTCTGATATATCCACAGCTTTCCCTTTGACAGCATTCTCTGCATTCAACCCTTAATTTGGCATCCTTCTCCTGTTCTGTAAATGTCAAGAGAAAAAGTAATTCTGCTCATTTTTTTTGCTTTTGAGCCATGTCATTTTAGATTACCCCGATGATGCCACTGGTCATCCTCCTACACTAATAAAGCTGCCACCACACTATGCCTGGCATAGAACTCTTCTTATTCACAGCTGACCTACATACCTTTACACAGTTCTGCCGTGCACCACCTGTGGGCCCAGTAGCCAAAACATGGTTTGGCGAACCAGTATTTACAAATAATGGTATTCTTTTTCTCATGTAGGCGGCATAAAGTGTACAAATCATTTGCATGTAGAAAGTTGCCCTTCAAGCTTTTTACCCACTATCCCTCTTTCCGAAAATAGCAGTAATTAAGAATAAAAATGTCTGCTTGGAACAAATTCCGATGATCCTAATCTATAAACAGAAATCTATTTTTTTGTTTGCAATAAAATTAGAACCCCAAGCATTATATATTTTTAAGCAGAGGCTCTAGAGAAAGAAATAGTGGGCATTGCATATTTTTATTTTGCATGATATTTGCGCAGTGCTTTTTCAAACACCGTTTAAAAACCAAACCATCCACTTTCATGAATTTGAACACTTCTATTGTGTTTTTGTACAAAAAAAAAAAAAAACGGCCAATTGTTTGGTAGAATATAAAAAAATGTTACACTGAGTAAATGGACACCAAACATGTTATGCTTTAAAATTGTATCCGCCTGTGGAACGGTTTCCAAATTACGGTACCTAAAAAATCTCTATAGGCAACACTCTGAAAGCCTTTACAGGTTACCAGTTTAGAGTTACACAGGAGGTCTGGCACTAAAATGATTGCTCTCATGGTGACGTTTGCAGTGATACCTCACATGTGTGATGTGATTGTCGTTTACATATGCGTGCTGGACCTACATGCGCACGTGAACATGGGGGAACGGGGGGCTCTATTTTTGTTTTAACACTTTACCTGTTTTTAAAAAAAATTTAGCTTCAACGTTATTGCTATTATAAGGGATGAACAATATCCCTTGTAATAGCATGGAGTGTGACAGGTCGTCTTTATGTAGAAATCTGGGGTCTGTTAAAATCCAGATATCTCCTCTGGCCTCCGATGCAGCCGATGAGACACAGATCAGTCTGATCGGCTGCTTTATTGGCCGTTATCGGTCAGGTAAACAAAGAACCAGAAGTGACAAAATCCTTGTCGCTTCCGGTTTCTGATGTCACACAGTGGGAGGAATAACATCTGTCCCTTTCACTGTGTGCCCAGAGTGGAATGCCGCTGGTCCCATCCTCACCAGACTCCCTGATCGCATACCTGTAAAAGTAATCCAGCAGCTTGTTAGCTGCTATGATTACTTTTACTTTGTAGGGGTCTCCATCTGAAAAAATTGATATCTCGATTGTTGCTGCAGTTATGACCGAGATATATCACCCACCCCATCTGACGAAGACTCTTGCCAAACTCTTTCCAATTAAAGTGGTTGTAAAGGCAGAAGGTTTTCCAGCATTGCTCTCTCTCTCCTCACTGGGCATGGATGCAGCAGCGGGATCCATTGGCTCCTGCTGCTGTTAATCAAATCCTGGGAGGAGGGAGTGGGGACAGGGCTGAGCTCTGCTGAGTGCTATGGGGCACTCAGAAGGGGGGGAGGAGGAGCCGGGAACGCCAACGGGGGACCCCCAGAAAAGGACATTTGTGTCTGCTTTGTGCAAAACTATTGCATAGAGCAGGTAATTATGACGTGTTTCTTCTTAAAAAAAAAAAAACCTTTAGAATCACTTTTAACCACTGACCAAACCTCTTTCTGAGATTTGTTGTTTACAAGTTATATATTTCTAACACCCTAGGGAATAAAATGGCAGTCGTTGGCACCTTTATTAATAATGTTACGACGAGTAAATTGATACCTAACATGTCACGCTTCAAAATTGCGCCCGCTCGTGGAATGGCAACAAACTTTTACCCTTAAAAATCTCCGTAGGCGACATTTAAAAAAGTCTACAGGTTGCATGTTTTGAGTTACAGAGGAGGTCTGGGGCTAGAATTATTGCTCTCCTTCTACCGATCGTGGCGATACCTCACGTGTGTGGTTTTAACACAGTTTTCATATGCGGTGCTACTCACATATGCGTTTGCTTCTGCACGCGATCTCGGTGGGATGGGTGCGTTTAAAAAAAAAAATTTTTTTTCTTATTTATTTTACCTTTTTATTTTTACACTGTTCTTTTAAAAAAAAAAAAATGTCACTTTTATTCCAATTACAAGGAATCATCCCTTGTAATAGAAAAAAAGCATGATAGGACCTCTTAAATATGAGATCTGGGGTCAAAAGACCTCAGATCTCATATTTACACTAAAATGCAATTAAAAAAAACCCAAAATGGCCTTTTAAGAGCTATGGGTGGAAGTGACATTTTGACGTCGCTCCCGCCCTGCAATGATATGGAGATAGACGGGGGCCATCTTCCCCTCACTCGTCTCCATGTCAAGCCAGGAGAAGGATCCGATCCCCTCCGCCGCTACCGACAGCTCCGGGTAGCGGCGGAGGCCACCGGAGCGTGGCAGGAGGGGGGCCTTCTTCCACCGCCGATAAAAGTGATCTTGCCGCGAATCAGCCACAGAGACCACTTTTATCTGAAAGTGGATCGCCCGCTGAAGAAGATACCGGGGTTATGGCAGCTAGCTGCTGCCATAACAACGATACCCCTCTTCAAAGTACCGACGTAAAACTGCGGCGGGCGGTCCGTAAGTGTTAAACTCATCTTTCAGCTAGCTGAAGTTGTGCTTGTATACAGTGCATCCGGAAAGTATTCACAGCGCTTTACTTTTTAGACATTTTGTTATGTTACAGCCTTATTCCAAAATGGATTAAATTCATTATTTTCCTCAAAATTCTACAAACCATATCCCATAATAACAATATGAAAAAACGTCTGTTTGAAATCTTTGCAAATTTATAAAAAAAAAAAAATCGCATGTATATACTGGAAGTATTCACAGCCTTTGCCATGGCACTCAAAATTTAGCTCAGGTGCATCCTGTTTCCACTGATCATCCTTGAGATGTTTCTACAGCTTCATTTGAGTCCATCTGTGGTAATTTCTGTTGATTTGGATATGATTTGGAAAGGCGCACACACCTGTCTATGGGAGGTCCCATAGTTAACAGTGCATGTCAGAGCGCAAACCAAGTCATGAAGTCCAAGGAATTGTCTGTAGACCTCTAAAAGCAGATTGTATTGAGGCACAGATCTGGAGAAGGATACAGAAAAATGTCTGCAGCATTGAAGGTCCCAATGAGCACAATGGCCTCCATCATCCGTAAATAGAAGAAGTTTGGAACCACCAGGACTCTTCCTAGAGCAGGCCGCCTGGCTAAATTGAGCGATCGTGGGAGAAGGGCCTTAGTCAGGGAGGTGACCAAGAACCCGGTGGTCACTCTGACAGAGCTCCAACATTTCTCTGTGGAGAGAGGAGAACCTTATAGAAGAACAACCATCTCTGTACCAATTACGCTTGTATGGTAGAGTGACCAGATGGAAGCCACTCCTCCAGTAAAAGGCACATGACAGCCCACCTGGAGTTTGCCAAAAGGCACCTGAAAGACTCTGACCATGAGAAATTAAATTCTCTGGTCTGATGAGACAAATATTGAACTTTGGCCTGAATGGCAAGCGTCATATCGGGAGGAAACCAGGCACCGCTCATCACCTGGCCAATACCATCCCTAGAGTGAAGCATGGTGGTGGCAGCATCATGCTGTGGGGATGTTTTTGAGCAGCAAGAACTGGGAGACTAGTCAGGGTCGAGAGAGAGATGAATGCAGCAATGTACAGAGACATCCTTGATAAAAACCTGCTCCTGCGCGCTCTAGACTTCAGTCTGGGGCAAAGGTTCATCTTCCAACAGGACAACGACCCTAAGCACACAGCCAAGATAACAAAAGAGTGGCTACAGGACAACTCTATGGATGTCCGTGAGTGGCCCAGCCAGAGCCCAGACTTAAACCCGATTTGAACATCTCTGGGGAGCTCTAAAAATGGCCGTTCACCGATACTCCCCATCCAACCGGATGGAGCTTGAAAGGTCCTGCAAAGATGAATGGGAGAAACTGCCCAAAAATTGGTGTGCCAAGCTTGTAGCATCATACTCAAAAAGACTTGAGTCTGTAATTGGTGCCAAAGGTGCCCTAACAAAGTTTTGAGCAAAGGCTGTGAATACTTATGTACATGTGATTTTTTTTTTTTTTTTTTTTTTCGTTTCTTATTTCATTTGCAAAGATTTCAAACAAACTTCTTTGTCATTGTGGGGTATTGTTTGTAGAATTTTGAGGAAAATCATGACTTTAATCCATTTTGGAATAAGGCTGTAACATAACGAAATGTGGAAAAAGTGAAGCGTTGTGAATACTTTCCGGATGCAATGTACGTGGTTCCTAAATATTGTATGTTTAGGCCACATACTGTGATGTCAAACCACTGGATTACTTACAATTGTAGGTGTTATAACCTACAATAAGGTTATAAACCTCACTGGAAAGATGGCTGTAGACATGGATGGGCCACAAGAACAGAATCTGATGCGCGTTTTTTGTGCTTTAAATATATTTTGAAGCAAAACTTTAGGAAATTTTATGTATGCAAGGAGAGAAACGCTTTTTACAATAATTGAGATAGCAAATTGAAATATTTAAATAGAAAAGATAAAACATACCTGCCAACTTCCTGAAATGATAGAGGGACACCTTTTAGCACACGTATGTAGACAAAGGACACATCCCTGGCATGGCCTCGGCTATGTAGACCACAAAAATCTAATATGCAGAAAATGATTGGCTAAACCACACATTTTAGTGCAGCATAACACTTTTGGTAGTAAAATGGTACACTTTGTATAGAGATCTACATATCAGACCAAAAAGTGGGTCAACTGAGGCTGAAGGATGGAGAGATTTGGTCTCCAGAGGATATGATAAAGCTTGTATATATCAAACTACTCAGATGTGTATGCAACCGGTTAATCTTTTCAGGGCTTAAATATTTTTATAAACCAAGTACATATGTATCAAAAAATAAAATGGTGAGCAACAGATGCTGTTTTCTGCTTTGTTTTTCCCTCATGCCAATGATGCACATGACATCTATGTTTGAAACCCATAGCAATAAAGGTATTTTATTCCATAAATTGCGGCATGTTGTTCTACTCTCTGATCAATATTTACCACACATGGCTTTCCTTTTTCTTTTTTTTTCTCGGCCAGCATTACCCTTTCCCTCCCCCGTGTTTTGCCCCTGCCTGTTCCCGGATGCAGACATTGAAGAATTGCTGTAATCTTACACCTCTGAAGTTGCACACTAATACAGCACACCCGGGCTGACTGGTTTCACCACCGATTAACAACAAGCCTTTGTTTTGTTGTGTCCAAAGTGCGTTGTCATTGTACTGTAGCCTTTAACTCTTTCAAATCAAGTGGAAATGGCATTTGAAAGGTTAAGAATAGAAGAAATGAATCATGGTGTATTTTAAACGAATTGTGACATTCTGTAACTTGACCTGCTTTATATATATTTACATATAAAGTTTAACAAAGATCTGGAATTAAAATGTGTTCCTTTCCTTTGTGATCTCAGGGGTTAAATGATGCAATGCACAGTAAATCTGTGACCATGAATGCGATGCATGATGTCATTTTATCAAAGTAAGGCAGTTGTGTTAGATTGTATGAGCTGCATTTATCTTTAACCCTTTGTGGTCACTTCAAACCAGTGTTTACCAGCTGCCAATCTGAGCTCCAGAGGGGGCTCTGCCCAACACCATCTGCTGCCAAGTACAGATCTATAGATCAAAGGGATTTAAAAATCCAGAACTTCAATTTATCTGCATTCTTTATTTTTAATTTTGGTTTTGGAATAATAAAATGAATGTATTTCTTTAAACAAACAAACCTATATGAGCCATATAACAAAGACCTACTTCTCAAAGCAAATTCCTGACAACTTGGGGGATTCAAAAGATGGTTTACTTTTCTTATAACTGGCTGGAACTATTAGTGATGTTTTAGTAGAATTGTAATGTGTACATCTTTTTTTTTTTTGGATTTGAAAGAATCTCAGATCTTGTGTTCCTTTTTATTTCCACCTGTAAAGTAAACCATTCTTAAGAGAACTCCTAAGCTGACCTATTTCTGAAAATACCAGTTGTGTGGCTGTTTTATAACCCCTAATGGCTTTTTCAGCTAATAAGCCAGAACAAGTAATGAAAGTCAGAAGTTCTGATCTGTGTATTTGTTCTGGGTTCAATGTATTGAAGAGGGTAACAGGCAACTGGTATTTTCAGAATGAGGTGTTGGTGATTGCCAGCTTGTTTGGGTTCTGTTTAAAGTTAAAAGTTGGGTGTGGTAACCTTTGTGCTCTTGTGTGCTTTTGTTTTTTATGTTTACTTTATATGGAGTCACCCTAACTAAGTAATGTAGAATGTACAAGGGGAACTGAAAACAGACTATACAGATGGTGGGCTCAACAGCCCAAATTAAACAGTACAGTTCTGCTTTAATTAAAAGTATTTTAACAACTTGCTGTCCGCCTGTCAGCAAGTTGTTATTCCAAGCACTTGGCTGTCTAGTAAAAGTGATCCAGACGGCTCTGCAGCCACATGGATCACTTGCCCTCCCGCTGCTGCCACGTTCCCTGATCTCTTCCTGTGGCTAATTAAGCTGGAAGTGGTGATGATTTTTTTTTAGGGCTAGTTCACACCAGATGTAGTTCTGCACTTTTTTTCTGCACTAAAAATGCATGCACAGTGTTTTCCATGTACAAAAAGAACCTCATATAGATGGGATTTTAAGGGCAAAATTACTTGCAAAAAATATTAAAAAATTGATTTTTATTATACAAAAGTTTAAAAGACAAATTTATACAAGAAACGTGTATAAACAAACACAATTATAGTGTATTACAATAATGGCAAAAGATTATTCAATCCAACGTGTTTCGAAATAATTAATTTATACAATCTTCTTCAGGGATAATTTTTGCCATTTTAATATAATGGTTGACATAAAGGTTTCCAATGGATCATCAAACATCCACCCGATCTGTATAGGTCTTTTATCATGCAAAAGAACCCCCGGATAATAGAATCCAAGAAGAGGCGCCAAATTGAAAGAGCGGCGAGCCGCTTGACAAATTTGCAAAGGGCAGTGATGTAGAGTATAAGATGTAGGGATTTTTGCAACCAATCAGGAAGTGTGTGATAAACAGTACTTCAAACAAAGGAGAACGAAATTTGAACGACCCCAGATGAAACAAGGAGTCCCAACCCAAAGATTGCTGTGTGTCTCTCCTACGTCTGAGCTTAAAAGCAGCCCAGGATCCACAAAGACAGCCCAGAAGAGGGAAGATGGCCCCCCTTTGTAGAGATGAAAACACACTGCTGTCTTGTTCCTCAGAAAGAAAGTCGTCGGATGACACTGGCCTGATTGGAACGTTGCAAAAATCCCTACATCTTATACTCTACATCACTGCCCTTTGCAATTTTGTCAAGCGGCTCGCCGCTCTTTCAATTTGGCGCCTCTTCTTGGATTCTATTATCCGGGGGTTCTTTTGCATGATAAAAGACCTATACAGATCGGGTGGATGTTTGATGATCCATTGGAAACCTTTATATCAACCATTATAGTAAAATGGCAAAAATGATCCCTGAAGAAGGTTGTATAAATTAATTATTTTGAAACGCGTTGGATTGAATAATCTTTTGCCATTATTGTAATACACTATAATTGTGTTTGTTTGTACGCATGTTTCTTGTATAAATTTGTCTTTTAAACTTTTGTATAATAAAAATCAATTTTTTAATATTTTTTGCAAGTAATTTTGCCCTTAAAATCCCATCTATATGAGGTTCTTTTTGTACTATTTAGGGATGGTGGCAATTTTTCATACTAATTTCTGAGAGTCTATCTGTTCAGTGTTTTCCATGTATTCCAATGCAGTCAGTTTCTGAACCGGAAACTGACTGGAACTGACTGCACTGGTGTGAACTAGAGCCATTGGAATACATGGAAAACACTGTGCATGCATTTTTAGGGCCAGTTCACATCACAAAAATGCACTCTGGATACATTCCCGATCAGTTTTTGCTTACAGTTGACACCACGTGTAGTTCCAGTGCTTTTTTGATACAATTTGCTAGGTTCCAGTACAGTTCAGTGCAGAAAAAAATGCAGCACACTCTACTTTCTTTTTTCTGCACCGGAAACTGATTGAACTGGTGTGAACTAGAGCCATTGGAATACATGTAAACGCTGCATGCATTTTTAGTAGGGTTGTCCCGATACCACTTTTTTAGGACCGAGTACAAGTACCGATACTTTTTTTCAAGTACTCGCCGATACCGATTACCGATACTTTTTTTTTAATGTCACGTGACAGTGTTTTTTTTTTTTTCATTTTTTTTTTTTTTTTAACAGTGCTTGCTTTTTTTGGGGGGGGGGGGGGGGGAGGGGGTGAACGTTGTATGTGTGTGTTATTTTTTTTTTTTTTTTACAATTTTTATTTTTTAGAATAATATTTCTTTTATTCTTTATTGTTTTTTTTTTTTTTTTTTTTTTTTTAATCAGCCCTTTTGGGGGGCTTTGGTGAGATATCAGGGGTCTTAACAGACCTCTGATATCTCCCCCTTGAGACAGAGAAAGAGACAGAGGATAGAGATTCCCCAGTCCCTTTCTCTGCAGCGTCAGCTGCACTGACAATGAATGGAGAGAAGACCGCAGCTTCTCTCCATTCATAAACTGACACATCGTAATCACAGGAGATTACAATGTTTCAGTTATGTGAATGGACAGAGTCAGCTGACTCTATCCATACACAAAGGAAGGAGGAGGGGGAGGACGGAGGAACTGAGGAGGAGAACGGACGGGACAGATAAGAGCAGAACGGAGGGGACAGATAAGGATAGAGGAATGGAGGGGACAGCTGAGAGGGACAGAGGAAAGGAGGGGGCACGGAGGAGGATGCAGTGACAGTCAGCTGTGAGCGATCACCGCTGTCTGTCACTAAAGCTGGTGAAAGCCGCCGGGGGAGAATCTTGTAACTCCCCCACGCGCCGATCACAGCTGACAGTTCAGGTATCGGGGGAGGCATCGGGAGCATTTGCCCGAGTACAAGTACTTGGGCAAATGCTCGGTATCGGTGCCGATACCGATACTAGTATCGGTATCGGGACAACCCTAATTTTTAGTGAAGAAAAAGCACATGGAACTGCATCTGGTGTGAACTAGCACTTAGGGCACTTTCACACTGGGGCGGGGGGGCATCGGCGGTAAATAGCCAATATTTTTAGAGGCGCTTTACCATCATTTTGGCGGCGCTTTTAACTCCCACTAGTGGCCGATGAAGGGCTTAATAGCGCCGGCAAAGCACCGCTGCTGAATCGCTTTTGTAGGTGCTTCGGCGGCTCTGCCCATTGATTTCTATGGGCAGGGGGCGCTTTAGGAGTGGTGTATATACCGCTCCTAAAGCTCCCCAAAGATGCTGCTTGCAGGACTTTTTTTTTTTTTTTAACGTCCCGCAAGAGCACCACTCCAGTGTGAAAGCACTAGGGCTTTCACACTGAAGTGACAGGAGAGGTGCTATTTTTAGTGCTGAAACGCCTGTAAAGTGCCTCAGTGTGAAAGTAGCCCTAGTGCAGAAGAAAAAGCGCATGGAACTGCATCTGGTGTGAATTAGCACTTTACAGTCAGGGAAGCAGCTAATTAAGCACAATCTGCGCGTCTGCTTTCCTAAGGAACGTTACTTAACCGTTGCAAGGAGAGTATGTAAAGATTTAATTGGTTGGTATAATGGTTCCTGCAGCACTTGAGGACTTTTGTAGAAAATACAGGTATTTAAAGAACTCTGGCCAAAAAAAAAAAAGATTAATAATAATATAATATAAAATAGCCAACTTTTTCTTGAATAGTTAGTGTAAATTCAAGAATTTTCCCCTTCAGTACATTTTTCCAGTTGTTGTCCTCAGTCTGATGACCAACATCATTCAACTCGCTTTCTCTGAGTCCAGGTTGTTCTGTGCCCAACCCCAGCCTGTGACTGGACAGCGAAAAGAGGACGAGCACAGTGATGAGCTCATCACCCTGTCATTCTACTTTCTCGTCCTATCAGCATGCGTCTTTAAACGTGAGCTGATTGACACCTTGTGCTGCTGCTGTCACTCACACTTCAGTTCTGCTATATAGGGAGAGGCTGATGCCAGATAATATTTAGGTACTTACATTGTTTGCTTTTAAAACAAACTTTTTTATTAAAGAGCTGCATTCCCCCCTGTTTTACTCACCTGAGCCCGTTCATTCCCTCGGCGGAGACGTGTTTTACCTCTCTACCTGGGGTTCCCGGCTCTTGATTGGATAGATTGATAGCAGCGCAGCCATTGGCTCGTGCTGCTGTCAATCAAATCCAGCGCCGGGGCGGGGCAGAGTTCAGCATTCTGTGTCTATAGATGCAAACGCTGGACTCTGGAGCGTGCCCGCAAGGTAACCCCCAGTGAGAGCGCTTCTCCCAGGGGGTTTACCGATGCAAGGAGTAGACGCGAGCGCCATTGGGGGACCCCAGAAGATGAGGATCGGGGCCACACTGCAAAACGAACTGCACAGTAAAGGTAAGTATGATATGTCTGGTCTTTAAAAAAGGTTTTTTTTTTTTTTGTTTTTTTTTTTTTTTAATACATTGCAAAATGTGACATAAGAAAAAAAAAAAGTATAGAGCCTGAGCCATATATTGGCAAGTAATTTTCAGAAACTATAAACAATTAAAGATGGCATGGGTACAGTGATGCAACCCCTTGATGAAAGGTGAAATGTACCTGTGGTATTCAAACCAGGAAGAGAACGAAATGCATTAGAAGAAAAACCGTAGGGTATACTATAGAGCTGCCCGATTTAATCGTTAAAGAATCAGATATTTTTAGCAGAGACCCTGGAGAATAAAATGATGGTTGTGTTGCAATATTTTGTGGTACGGTATTTGCACAGCGGTCGTTCAAATGCAATTTCTTTGTAAAAAAAAAAAATACACTTTACTGTTTTTTTTTTTTTTTTTTTTTTTAATTCATTAAAGTTAGCCCAATTTTTTTTTGTATAATACGAAAGATGATGTTACGCCACGTGAATAGTGTGAGAATCATGATCTTTATTCTAAACAAAAAAAATTGTGATTTCTCATTTTGGCCAGAATCGTGCAGCTATAGTATACTATATGTATGGAAGTAGACAGATCTTGGGGTTTTAAGGTGACCGAGTCCTGTTCATACCTGTGTATGGTAAAACCTAGCTACGTGATCATGCCAGGATAATGAGTCCAGATATCTATGGGTCTCAGTCCTCTGTTATTAGAGTACAGACAGAGACAAATGCCCACCTTTAACCACACCCACAAAATATTATGACCCCATTTTAGCCATACCCACAAAATCACAGCCTTAAACAACTGGTCACAAAAATATTTGCAACAGGCTGCAGACATTTAGGGTATAAAGCTGAAATAAACTGCTGTTAGAAAAAAATCAACAAGAAAATGCAGAAAACATCATTAGTTAACTATTGGAAGCTGGGGTCTGTAACATCACTATAGGTACTAACAAACATGGGAAATAAAGCTCATGAACATATACAGTTTTTGCTGGATACGTTATTAAAATAGGGGCAAAACCTCTTGTGCGATGGCCAACTTCAGAAGCCTCCTCGTTGTCTCATCACCTCCTTTTTGACACCCTTTCCAATCTCTCCGGCCTCCAGAGTAAGATGTACCAGAGAAAACAACTACCTCCGCGCCAATGGTGTCAATATTTTGGTAAAAAAATAAGTGAATCATATACATAAATGCAAACAGTGAAATAATATATAATAACTTCACATAAATCAAGCTGCTCCCCAACTTGAACATAAATGATCAAAGGTAGATAAATGGATAGGGGGCGCTAGAAACTGAGATATAATATTTAAAGTGCAGACAAAATTATGCTTAATTACATACCGTAATTAATAAAAAAAATTAGATGAATGAAAATATATAAAAATATTGGCAGTAGAGTTAGTACATAACCAACCAAAAACAGTATATTGATAACAGTGCTAATGATACATTTTCATAATACAGTGAATGATAATTCTAAAGTGAAGTGATATCTTCCAATATGTGCCAATTTCTTGCCGCTGATATAAAAAGTTCCATCACCAACATTAAGAAGAAAATACACCTTGAAGTAATAGATATCTGGTTACAAGATACCAATGACCCCTTTAATTAAAAAGAGAGTCACTAGCGCTTATGCAGGATTGTGCCTGCTCACATGGACGGCTGGACAACTGGATGATGGTTTAGGCATGAACCCCTCCGGTCCCAATCGTTCAAGCAATGGATATATGGGAAACAAACAAAGTCTCCATAGTGTAAAAGCTTCCCTGAGGACGTTCATAACGAAACGTACGTCGGAGCGGTACGTGGTCACGTGATTGCTCAACTACATCCGGTTATCTGGTTGTCTCTCGCGCCAGGTGGAACACACGCCGTCCTTGATGCGATGCAATGGGTCTCTGACACCAACCTTACCCTGACAAACGAGCAGCCCCAGTGCCGGGTAGGCACCTACCAATGTAAGCGGCCATTTGGCATTTTAATGTTACCTTAACATTTTAATAAATGGTTTTACACTATGGAGACTTTGTTTGTTTCCCATATATCCATTGCTTGAACGATTGGGACTGGAGGGGTTCATGCCTAAACCATGATCCAGTTGTCCAGCTGTCCATGTGAGCAGGCACAATCCTGCATAAGCGCTAGTGACTCTCTTTTTAATTAAAGGGGTCATTGGTATCTGGTAAGCAGATATCTATTACTTCAAGGTGTATTTTCTTCTTTCTTTTGGTGACGGAACTTTTTATATCAGCGGCAAGAAATTGGCACATATTGGAAGATATCACTTCACTTTAGAATTATTATTCACTGTATTATGAAAATTTATCATTTGCACTGTTATCAATATACTGTATTTGGTTGGTTATGTACTAACTCTACTGCCAATATTTTTATATATTTTCATTCATCTAATTTTTTTATTAATTACGGTATTTAATTAAGCATAATTTTGTCTGCACTTTAAATATTATATCTCAGTTTCTAGTGCCCCCTATCCATTTATCTAAGATGTACCAGACATGGATGATGAGGATTGGTCCGTCTTCTGGGATTTACCATTCAAACAGCTGGTCTCTGCCAGGGACAGTTTATTCCAGTTTAAGATTCTACATAGAGCCTATTTTATTCATCAAAGGCTCCATATGCTGAATCCCTCTGTCCCCTGTCTGTTGGAGCTGTCAGTAGCCTGATGGGGACTTTTTACAGGTCTTGTGGACTTGTCCATACATTAGCCAGTACTAGTTTGAGGTGGTCGATGTCATCAACAGGCAAAGAAAATGCTTATGAGGATACTGATCTGCTATCCTAGGAAGTCTATAACTCTGTACTGGGAAAAGGCGCCCCCCCCCCCCCTTCCATTCTTTTCTTGAAACATTTTGTCAATTTAAACCTTCCGCTGTACCAGGAGACCTATGATAATAGGGTTAGGAAGAAAAAATTTCAAGCGGTTTGGGGTCATTGGCTGAGGGCCCCTTCTACTGTGGTGGATACGAGCCCCTATTGCCCTCTTCTCTGTTGCCCCTCTGGTTTGGATTTACCTTAATCCCATTCTGTATCCCTCCTGCTTTTGGTTTCATTTAATACCTTATGGCTTATGTAAATTGTGACCTATAGTGACCACTGACGTGTTCTGGATTGACACCCGTGCTAACAATTGTTGTGTTGATTGTTAAACCAGATGCTGTTTCTTAGACAAGTGGGCTCCTTTGCATGGATAGCTTTCACTGGGAGTCTGTAAACCCTTTCTACTTATTAAAGCGGACTTCTGCTGAAAACAAAATAATTAAAAGTCAGCGGCTAAAAAAAAGTGTAGCTGCTGACTTTTAATAATCGGACACTCACCTGTCCCACGGTCCAGCGATGCGGGTGTACGAAGCCCCGCTCCTCTCCCCCCTCCTCTCCACGGTGCCGGCATTCTTACTGTGGGCGCCCACTGCCGGGCACCCACTGCGCATGTGCGAGCCGCGCTGAGCGCTGTGAGTGGCCGGGCAATCTTCTGGGACCTGTGACATGTCCCAGAAGATTGCAGGGAGGGAGGGGGGAGAGGTGATTTTCCTTCCGGTGACTTGGAGCCCGGGGAGGAAGTGGGAGCTGGATGCCTCTAAAAAGAGCGTATCAACCCCCCCCCCCCCCAAAAAAAAATGACATGCCAAATGTGGCATGTCAGGGGGTCACCTGCATTTAAAGCTAAAGTTCCATTTTTGGGTGGAACCCCGCTTTAAACAAAAACAGATTTACAAAAAAATTTAAAATAAGTCAGAAACTTCTCAGTCGATAACCGGTACTATAGAAGGGACGGACTGCACCTAAATGAGGAGGGTGCAGATCAGCTGGGAATGAAGATGGCCAAAAAGTTAGAGGGGTTTTTAAACTAGGTGATGTGGGGGAGGGCCCAGAGGTAGAGATAGTCAGCGCGGAACATATTCCAGAGGGTAGTATTGGGGGCATTAGTGGTAAGTTGACCAAAGCACATAAACCCAAGTATAGTAGCAAGTCCTAGTTGCAATCTCGGAACACCCAATAAGAGGATAATATGCGACCGGTCTAAACTACGTGGCATGTTCACCAATGCCAGGAGCCCGGTGGACAAGATGGGTGAACTAGAGATACTGTTGTACGAGGAGGATTTGGATTTTGTGGGAATTTCAGAGACCTGGTTCAACAGCTCTCATGATTGGCTGGCAAACATTCAAGGGTATACCCTTTATCGCAAGGATAGAGAGGGTAAAAAAGGGGGAGGGGTATGCCTATATATCAAGAATAATGTACAAGTGAATGTGAGAGATGACATCACTAAGGGAGCTAGGGAAGAGGTGGAATCTTTTTGGGTAGAGCTCCAAAGGGATGAAGCTAAGGGGAAAATAATACTGGGAGTATGCTATAGGCCCCCTAACCTGAGGGAGGAAGGGGAGACGGATCATCTATCACAATTTGGATTAGCAGCAAGGATGGGAAGTGTTATCATAATGGGGGATTTTAATTAATTTTAATTATCCAGACATAGACTGGCGGGCGGAGGGAACCGCGCATTCATCTAAGGCTCGCCAGTTCCTAAATGTCTTACAGGACAATTTTATGGGTCAGATGGTAGACGCACCAACTAGAAATAAAGCGTTACTGGATCTAATAATTACCAACAATACAGACCTGGATGTGGTCTGATGTGGAAATACGGGGCAATTTAGGCAACAGCGATCACAGGTCAATTGGCTTGAGTATAAATCACACAAATAGGAAACATAAGGGGAATTCAAAGACACTGAATTTCAAAAGAGCAAATTTCCCTCAACTTCGAACCTTGCTCCAAGGCATAAATTGGGATAAAATCTTAGGAACAAAGAACACGGAGGAGAGATGGGTTTGCTTTAAGAGCATATTAAATAAGGGCATTAGCCAATGCATCCCATTGGATAATAAATTTGAAAGAGTGAACAAAAGTCCTGGATGTCTTAACTCCAATGTAAAAATGCATATAAAAGCAAAGGAGTAGGCCTTCAAAAAATACAGGGTTGAGGGATCATCGTCAGCATTCAGACTTTATAAAGAATGCAATAAGATAGAACATGAAAGACACATAGCGGAGGAGAGTAAAAAAAATCGCAAATTCTTTAAGTATGTAAAGAGTAAGAAAGGGAGGACAGACCATATTGGTCCCATAAAGAATGAGGAAGGACATCTGGTTTCAAAGGATAGGGAGATGGCGAAGGTATTGAATTTATTCTTCTCCTCAGTCTTCACGAGGGAATTTGGGGGGCTTCAGTAACCAAAACTGCAGTGTTTATCCTCCATGACACATCACAGGAAGCACCTCCATGGTTAACAGAGGACAGAATTAAAATTATACTTGAGAAACTTAATATTAATAAATCACAGGGACCATATGGCTTGCACCCGAGGGTACTTGGGGAACTCAGTCAAGTAATTGCCAGACCATTGTTCCTAATTTTTACTGACAGTCTACTGACTGGAATGGTACCAGCTGATTGGAGAAAGGCCAATGAAGCACCAATATTTAAATGGGCCCAAAATACATCCCTGGGAATTGCAGACGAGTTAGCCTAACATCAAAAGTATGTAAACTCTTGGAGGGGATGATAAGGGACTATATACAAGATTTTAGTAATAAATACGGTATCATTAGCAGTAATCAGCAGTGATGGGAGTAAGTCACACATGTGCAAGTCATAAGCAAGTCTCAAGTCTTAACCTTCAAGTCATAAGCAAGTCCCAAGTTACTGTGGCGAAAAGCAAGCAAGTCAAGTCGAGTCCCTGCCAGAAGTCAAGCAAGTCAAGTCATTTATTTTGGTCAAGTCACAAATTAAGTCAAAATACTGATCTACCCCGAAGCCGGGACTCGGGGGGAGCTTTCTATTTGGGGGGGGGGGGGGGGGTTTGGCGGCGTTTTTTGCCTAGGCCAAGACACAGAACTGGTGGTGCCAAGTCATTGCAAGTCAAATAGCCCAAGTCAAAGTCAAGTCGCAAGTCATTAGTGACAAGTCAAAGTCAAGTCGAGTCATTTATTTAATTTTGTAAAGCAAGTCGCAAGTCCTCAAACAGGTGACTCGAGTCTGACTCGAGTCAAGTCATGTGACTCGAGTCAAGTCATGTGACTCGAGTCCCCCACCTCTGGTAATCAGCATGGATTCATGAAGAATCATTCTTGCCAAACCAATCTACTAACCTTCTATGAGGAGGTGAGTTGCCAGCTAGATAAAGGAAGTCCCATAGACGTGGTGTATCTGGATTTTGCAAAAGCATTTGCCCAAATGTTCTCCATAAACGTTTACTGTATAGAATAAGGTCCGTTTACATGGACCATAGGGTGAGTACATGGATTGAAAACTGGCTACAAGGGCGAGTTCAGAGGGTGGTAATAAATGGGGAGTACTCGGAATGGTCAGGGGTGGAAAGTGGGGTCCCCCAGGGTTCTGTGCTGGGACCAATCCTATTTAATTTGTTCATAAATGACCTGGAGGATGGGGTAAACAGTTCAATCTCTGTATTTGCAGACGATACTAAGCTAAGCAGGGCAATAACTTCTCTGCAGGATGTGGAGACCTTTCAAAAAGATCTGAACAAATTAATGGGGTGGGCAACTACATGGTAAATGAGGTTCGATGTAGAAAAATGTAAAATAAAGCATTTGGGTGGCAGAAATAGGAATGCAATCTTTACACTGGGGGGAGAACCTCTGGGGGAATCTAGGATGGAAAAGGACCTGGGGGTCCTAGTAGATGATAGGCTCAGCAATGGCATGCAATGCCAAGCTGCTGTTAACAAAGCAAACAGAATATTGGCATGCATTAAAAAGGGGATCAACTCCAGAGATAAAACAAGCTCTACAAGACTCTGGTCCAGCTGCACCTAGAGTATGCCGTCCAGTTCTGGGCACCAGTCCTCAGGAAGGATGTACTGGAAATGGAACAAGTACAAAGAAGGGCAACAAAGCTAATAAAGGGTCTGGAGGATATTAGTTATGAGGAAAGGTTGCGAGCACTGAACTTATTCTCTCTGGAGAAGAGATGCTTGTGAGGGGATATGATTTTAATATACAAATACCATACTGGTGACCCCACAATAGGGATAAAACTTTTTTGCAGAAGGGAGTTTAACAAGACACGTGGCCACTCATTAAAATTAGAAGAAAAGAGGTTTAACCTTAAACTACGTAGAGGGTTCTTTACTGTAAGAGCGGCAAGGATGTGGAATTCACTTCCACAGGCGGTGGTCTCAGCGGGGGGCATTGATAGTTTCAAGAAACTATTAGATAAGCACTTGAACGAACGCAACATACAGGGATATACAATGTAATTCTGACATATAATCACACACATAGGTTGGACTTGATGGACTTGTGTTTTTTTTCAACCTCACCTACTATGTAACTATGTAACTTGGCAGCCATCAACTGTTGTGATAATGAACAGTTTGGTTCCAAAATATGTAATAACAGTATAGCATGCAGCGTGCAGGAGTCAAAAAGAATATAAAGTGTACAGAGTGTGGTGATCTTGTACAGCCAAGCTACAGAGTGTTTTGGTCAGAAATATGTAACGTTTCATAGTCCTTTCCATAAATATGTAGCATACAACGTTCGGCGCTATGTACCCTCCAGCACAGCATAAACAGTATGACGGTCAAGTCTATGTAATGTACATGGTATGCCACATAACCATAACTGCTTTACTTTGTATGCTGTGCCATAAATTATACAGTTCTGACTGCTGCACTCCTAGCATACAGAGTGCAGGTGTGAGAGTACTCAAAGGATAACTGCACCTTTAGGTAATTGTCCTTTAATCAGTTCCTCTACCCCTAAATGCAGCCCACCAATTTGCCTTACTCCAAAAATGTGTGCTCTGCAGCCCTGCCAGCCAGTTAAAAAAAAAAAAAAAATTCCTATGAGTAAGCTGTACTGTTCTGGTCTGCTGAAGGCTACTGTGAGTATGGCCTGCCCATAGGAATGCATGGGGCCATGACACGTGTGCCAAGAGGATATCCCAGCAGGGAATTTTCTCTGAAAAAATACTGGGCATGGTCACATGGACATGTATTGCTGGATCAAGGAAGACATAAGTATTGTTATTGATAAAACTGTCCTTTTGTCACTTCTCCCCACTCCCCGCAGCACTGCTCACTCTTAATCGCCTGCCACCCTCTTCCGGTGTTCTATCGATATGTGCTCTCTGTCTAAAAGTACCTGCGCATTTGCAGGACAGAGCCGCACTCCAGCTGATTTGGCAATCGGCTGGAGTGACGTGACCATGGCGCATGCGCACATCAGAGGAGGCATTTTTCGACGGGAGAGGGAATTTCACTGACACAACTGAAAGCTATTCACAGAGCGGAAGGACACTAGATCTCATATAGTGCCTCTCTGTTGCGGGGCGGGGTTTTAGTATGCTCAGGGTCGCCTTTTGTCAGTGTTCCACGGAGGCTTTAGTGTCTTGATCAGCGCCTGTTGCTTGTGTCTAAGGGCGGGTTGCAACACAGACAAAACCCACCCTTCAACACAGCCAAAAGCCGCCCTGCAACAGCAAGGCATAATGTAACAACTACGGTGTACCCCTCCGCTCTGTGAATAGCCTTCAGTTGTGTCCGTGAAATTCCCTCTCCCGTGGAAAAATGCCTCCTGTGATGTGCGCATGCGCCATGGTCAGGTCACTCCAGCTGATCGGGAAATCAACTGGAGTGTGGTTCCGTCCTGGACACTTTTCGAGGGAGGGCACATATCGATAGAACACCAGCACTGCTTTTTACCAACACTGCTAACTTTTGCATTACTCTTCTAGCACTCACTCCTGCAACTCACCTTCTCTTTTTTTTTTTTTTTTTTTACACTGCTTGCAAACCTTTACAGCCCTCAGCCCCCCTCCCCCCTGTCCCCTTCAGTTACATCTTATCTACACTTGGGATGAAGTGGAAGCATAGTTGGGGAACAAGACAAAAGTTGCGGGCGGCCACAGGAGTGACCATAGCGAGATATTGGCTGGAGAGAACACAATAATCTAGCAAACCGTAAATGCAAAGGCATGGCTTTAATAGGAAGTTCATGGAAGGAGCAAAGATTTCAATCTTCTTGACGCACAAGGTTCAAGTCAGAATCGTTCAAGGAATTATCCAGGGAGCTCTCCAGCATTCCAGGTGGCTCGGCAAGAAGAGACATCACCAGACACAACAGAGTTCGGAGGTTCAGATCTGAGCCCTGACAAAGGGATTTTTACTCTAATTAGATTTTTCAATTTAAAAAGAAACTGTGCCACTGCAGGGCCTCAGGGCTTTTGTGGTAAAGTGCAAGTATGCACACCATACTAGTACATTGTGGCAGACTTTCCTCCCATGGGTTGTACTCTTTTCCAGGGATGTGAGGTCACGCTTCCCTTCATCGCCTCTTACATCTTCTTTGAGGCTGGAATCTTCTGACTTCAGGCAGTCCTCTCCATTGGCCAACCACAGATCGCTTAACTTCTATGCATGTGTTCTACAGTTACCTTGTCTTGAGCCCAACTTTTTTTTCTCAGCATCCTGCAGATGCCAGGTTTGTCTCCTGAACTGCTACCAACTTTTTGAATTTGATTTTAGTTCCAATTTAGGAAGAATGCAGTAGAAAAAGTGAGGATATTGATTTTTTCTTTTTTTTTTAAGCAAGTTGCGTATATAGGAAGGGAGCCACAAACTGTCATGGGGAGTCCTTAGAATAAGAAACCCACCAGATTCCACCAGGCCCCAAAAATATTTGGGTAAACTGATACTTAAACATTCCTACGCTGCCATAGCCATGTTTATGGAAACTGTGTGGTGTCCCCAATTTTCTAATTTGACTACATTGTGAAGAATCACATGTTTTTTTATGGAGCAATGTTTTATTCAAGGTTGATAACAAAGTGAAATAAGCCAAAAAAGTGCACACTTATCTTTTATCTGCATTTGAAAGTTATTTGGTATTTCAGATACTTGTTTCAAATGTTATCAGTTAATATGGAAAATTTATCTTAGTTTATTTATTAGGTAAAGCAGCATTTAGAGTCGGTTCACACTGAGGCAGCGCGACTGCCTCAGACGACTTGAACACGACTGCAGCGGCGACTTGCAAAACGACTTCTATATAGAAGTCTATGCAAGTCGCCTCAAGTCGCCCCCAAAGTAGTACAGGAACCTTTTTCTAAGTCGGAGCGACGCAATTAGAACTGTTCCATTGTACAGAACAGGACGCTACTTGTCAGGCGGCTAAGTCGCCTGACAAGTCGTCCTAGTGTGAACCGGCTCTTATTGGTTTTAATCTTTTCTAGTAAAAAAAAGTGTATACTTGATAGCAATATGTTTAAGCGTGCAAAAATGAATGAGACAATGTAATAGTTGTATTTCCATAAAACTAAATTGTATCCAAAAGCACATTTGTAAAATCTAAATTGCTCACAGCAAATTTCATAATCCATGGGCAAAATCATGGGAGGTTCTGAACACCAGACCTAGAAAAAAAAAAGACATTATTAAATGCAGTGCTGTATTCCTTAACATAACATTATTTTTTAATGCAACTAGTTCAAGTGCATGAATTTTACTCTGTATCCCCAATCTTGCAATCCCAATAAAATGAAACGCAGGACAGAGTCAAAGGGTTGCTGCATAAGAAAGATAAGAAGAAAGTGAGGAGAGACATAACCTCATCAGTACTACTCTTTCATTGACCAGTCCGTAGGCTGAAGTTGGAAAGCTGCAATCATTGTATTCTTTGAAGCCCATCTCCAGTCTAACCTTCAAACTGATGTAAAAGTTCATTCAATTTGTCAGAATGGTATATCTTCTTCTGTACATTCAGCCTATTCCAAACATGAGTACTACAGGTCTCATAGACACCAATGCTGGCTTATTTTCTCTGCCGCCCCCTGCCTAGTCCTTCCACAAATTGAAGCCCTCGGGAGCTGTACTTTTTTGGAAAAAGTTTACTAAACGAACGTTTTACAGCATTTTAAAGGAAGCCTGTATGTAATTACTGGACATCCAATGATCACGCCAGTAGCTGGGCTTTAACTGTAAATGGTGTCATCCACCTAGCTGTGCTGTCTGTCAGGGCTGGAAATGCAAGTCCCTGGGCAGATAAAACCGCCCACTTATTATGTACAGTATTTCTTCAATGTATTTAGGAATTTGCCTGAAGTTTTAACTTTGTCACTGTGAATTGTTTCAATTACATTAATAAAAAAGCTGTTAATCCAGTGTTTTCATCAGGTAACTGCATCTAAGACCTTATTCAAACATGAAGCACAAACCTGTTAATTTGCACTGTATGAAAGTAAGTGTGATGTTAAATGTGTTTTCACATTAACAACTTTATACTGAGAAGGACCATTTTTAGCCAGATTGTTGTATATAAAAGGCTTTTTAGATTGCAATGAATGTAAAAACATAAACTGTATTCAAGCCTCGTGAGACTGATATTTATTTAAATAAAAACAAACAGACTAAATCCGGCCATAGATGGTTTGAATCTTGGTTGTTTCAGCAGGGACTGACCAAGATTCGAACCATTTATGGGCAGGCTGAATGTACCCAAGTTGATCAATTGATCAGCTTGGGTACAACCAGCCTGTCGATTTTTACATGCAATTATTGCTAGCAGCTATTGTAGCCACTAGCAATAATCACTGTGTTCTCCCAGCGGGGACGGCCTCCCCTACCAGGAGAACTTAATGGCTCCAAAGGAGGGATTCCCCCATCAACACTGACCCATGGTTGCAGGAAAGAAAAACGCTCTGTCTGTGGCCGGCTTAAAACCCTCAGTCTATATTAAATGACCTCCTGCCCTGCTTAGTCCACATGCAATTTTGTTCTAATCTTCTGCCACTCATAATCTTGTATTTGATCCCCACCCCCTACTTCTCATACCCTCATATACCTTACATTCAATATTTTGCAGACTTGTCACAAACCTTTAGGCCCCATTCACACCTGGGTGTAGCAGAAACAGCACAGCAAAATAAAAGCGCTATGTTTCTGCAAACATGTGAAAAACGCACTCAAATTTGTAAAGTGCTTGGGGTGCCATTATTTCTTAATGACACCCAAACACAATTAGCAGTCGGACAAAAAAACGCTAACACGAAACGTGCTTGGCTTAGTACCAAAATTTGGTACATGAGCTTCTTTAGTACATTTTTGGAGCAGTGGGAGACCCATTCAAATGAATGGTGCCACTCCAAAATCACACTAAAAAAGTGCAAAAAACACGTCTCAAGTGTGAATGGAGCCTCAAATCCAGTATGTCTTTTTAACGGAGATACGCTCTCATTTTATAGAGCCTAAGGCCCCTTTCACACTGGGGCGGTGGGGGCGTCGGCGGTACAACAGCGCTATTTTTAGCGCTGCTGTACCATCGTTCTTGCAGCGGTATTCGGCCGCTAGCGGTTCGGTTTTAACCCCCGCTGGCGGCCGAAAAAGGGTTAAATCCGCTCGTACAGCGCGGCTATAGCCGCGGTATTACCGCGGTATAGCCGCGCTGTCCCATTGATTTCAATGCTCCTTCCCCGCTCCAAAGAAGCGGCTCGCAGGACTTTTTTTACCGTCCTGCGAGCGCACCGCTTCAGTGTGAAAGCCCTCGGGCTTTCACACTGAACAAACAGCGGAGGCTGTTTAGGGGCGGTTTTCAGGCGGTATTTTAAGCGCAATACCGCCTGAAAACCGCTCCAGTGTGAAAGGGGCCTAACACTCCAGAATCCTGAAGCAGAATCAATGAGGTGTCCCTTTGCCTAAACTTGGCAAAGAGTGCTCTTTACCTTTTTTGCGATGTGCCTCAGTCACAGAATTTGCTGGTTTAAAGGAACTAGGAAAGCACATAATCCACTTTGACAATAATTTTGCTTGCATATTTTGCATAAGTAAATCTAATACTAGTTGCACTTTTAAAAATGAGTGTGTTAGTCATTGGAAAGATACTGAACATATGTTCAGTATAAATTGTTGACTTCCAATTGCTGACATTGCTAAAAAAGGTCTGTGCAATCAAATAAAAATGACACCAGTCTATGAAATACAAAAGACTACACACAAAGCCCTAACAAACTAAATGGAAAGGACTTTAATGGTATCAAGTGGATAAAAAAAATGAACAAAAATGTATTAATACAAGTTAAAATATGAGACCCTAGAAATATACAACTGTGCCACAATAGTTGACAAGAAAAAAACAATGTAAGCGTTACATTGTTTTTTACTTAACGCTTACATTGTTTTTTCTTGTCAACTATTGTGGCACAATTGTATATTTCTATGTTTTTGATATTTTAACTTGTATTAATAAACTATATATATATATATATATATTTTTTTTTTATCTGATTGGTACCCTTAAAGTCCTTTCCATTTAGTTTGTTAGGGCTTTTTGTGTAGTCTATTTTCCAGGATGAGGGAGGTACTGGACATTCATTGTCCACCAATAGAGGGTTCTCCTTTTGAGGCCTTCCTCCCTATTCCCCTTTTTTTCCTATGAAATACAAAAGTCTTAAAGCCAAAGCTTCTGACAATGCTTCTTTGTGACAGCTGGCTCCCTCTTTTTCTTGTACATATTATAAGGCCCCTTTCACACATGCTGTCCGATCAGGTCCGCCTGTCAGTTTTTCAGGCGGACCTGATCAGATGCTCCATTCACCTCTATGGTGCGACGGATGTCAGCGAGGACATGTCCGTTGACACTTGCCACTATCCGATCGATCCTCTCCCCCACATCCAGATGGATGGAAACCCTATTTTCCAACCATCTATCGGATCGGATGGAATCAGATGAAAACGGACAGGCGCATCCGTTTTCATCCAATCTCCCATAGAGGACAGCGGGGCTCTGACAGGTCTGTCTCTCCACAGTGAGCGGAGACAGACCTGTCATCCGCCTGCTCAGCGGAGATCAACGGATCGATCTGAGCAAGCAGAGTCCATCAAAACGGATGTGCCCTGTGTGAAAGGGGCCTAACCCTTCCTCCCTCAGCAGTAAGGATGCTTAAAGTGAATTAGGGCTGCAACTAACACTAGACATTAGTTATGAGGAAAGGTTGCGAGCACTGAACTTATTCTCTCTGGAGAAAAGATGCTTGAGAGGGGATATGATTTTAATTTACAAATACTTTACTGGTGACCCCACAATAGGGATAAAACTTTTTTGCAAAAGGGATTTTAACAAGACACGTGGCCACTCATTTAAATTAGAAAAAAGAGGTTTAACCTTAAACTACGTAGAGGGTTCTTTACTGTAAGAGCGGCAAGGATGTGGAATTCCCTTCCACAGGCGGTGGTCTCAGCGGGGGGCATTGATAGTTTCTAGAAACTATTAGATAAGCACCTGAACGACCACAACATACAGGGATTTACAATGTAATCCTGACATATAATCACACACATAGGTTGGACTTGTGTCTTTTTTTTTTTTTTCTTCAACCTCACCTACTATGTGACTAACGATTATTTTCATAATCGATCAGTTGGTCAATTTATTGTTTTGACTAATTGATTAATTGGATAAAATCCTAAAAATTTGGTGTATAGTTAAGTGGTCTTGCATAGCAAGACTACTTAATGTTATTAGTATTTAAAGTTTAAAAAAGAGAATTTTTATTGTTGAATATCTATATGCAGTGGTAAATATAAATAACCAGCTATATGACAATATAGCATCTGTGCCCAGATGCAGCCTCACCATCTCTCATCAATGCAGTGCAGGAAATCACTGAGCCGTCATCTCCTGTTTACTCAGCTCTCAGTCGGTAGTCACATACACAGTCCTGCCTCCGCCATCGGCATTGGACCAGCTCCTGTGATAGACAGAACACTGGTCCAATGCCGGTGGCAGAGGTGGGACTGTGTTGTGATGTTAGAGGCGAGTAAACAGGAGATGACGGCTCAGTGAATTCCAGCGACGCTCGTCCCCCTCCTTTCCCACTATTGGCATATAACACGCACCAGTGATGCATGCACAAAGTGCATGTTATACGCCGATAAATACGGTATAAAAATAAGATTGAAGGTACCAACATCCCAATAATTGTAGATTCGAAAAAAGAGGATTTAAGGGGCAAGTAGGATTTTCCTGGTACTGTCGTAAGACATTACAACAGAATACATTTTTAAGATAAAGTTTATTTACATAACATCAACATACATGTTAAAAATTTATATTGAAAGGCACTTCCACTCTGAGTGGTCATACCCCCTCTGCTAGGTTTCTACCGAGAATGAAAATGTCCTCAATTCACATATATACATTTTTGGTTTTTTTATGTGAGTTGAGGACATTTTCATTCTCGGTAGAAACCTAGCAGAGGGGGTATGACCACTCAGAGTGGAAGTGCCTTTCAATATTAACATCAACATACATGTTAAAAATTATGTAAATAAACTTTATCTTAAAAATGTATGCTATTGTAATGTCTTGTGACGGTACCAGGAAAATCCTTCTTGCCCCTTAAATCCTCTTTTTTCGAATAACCGGCTATATGGTTAGGGAACAAAATATCTAATCCACTGAGAATAACAAATTGAAGAGAGATACTGTATAGACTATTAGAGGTTGAATCTGGTACACATCATCGGATTCAGAGATCAAAATTTTTATTCAAAAAAAAAATAAATAATGTAAACAAACCTAAAAATACTGTTTTGAAAATTCTCTAACCGGCTTGAAATAAAATATTATGCATGGCAGACTCCCTTGTCATAGGCAGGTAGCTTGATACAAGCCATACACAAACAAACACATTTATAAGACTGTTTGTTCTATGTTCTAATCATTAGTGTGGTCAAATCAACATTTGTTTTCAACCAAAATGATGGGAAAATGCGAAGGAGCAGAATAGGAAATGTTTCTCGATGTAATCAATTTTCAGACAGTGAATGTGGTTTTTGTTCATTTTAAAATTTGAATGCTAAAGGCAAGTGATATTTTCGAATGACAGTCATCCCTTCATCAAATGGTTTTGCATGGAGCAGCCCTGATTCTCCTCTTCTGGAGTCCTTCACCGGCCCTTCTGGCTCCTCCTGCCCTCAGAGTGCCCCTATAGCAAAGTGAAAACTTCTGCCTTTTTATAATCATTTTAAAGTGGATGTAAACCTGATTCATGAAATTTGAGCTGGGCACATATACCTGCAGTGTTTTCTTATCTCTCTTAAAAGCACTATGACCCCTAGCTGTCTCCTGCCCTTTCTTCTGTTATCAGGCTGATAACTCCTGACCAGTTCTCTATCACATATGATAAAAGGAGCCTGAGTTTTGTGTTGGGGAGGATGCTATAAATAGATTAGCAGCACACTGAACAATTCAAGGGATAGAGCTGAAAGTCTCTACCTAATGAGGAGAGGGGGTGTGTGCGCCTTTCCTCCAACCAGCTGTCTTGGTTGTATGCCCCAGGAAGAGAAAATCTAACACGATCTGAACTTACTAAACCGTATATAAAGCGAAGCCAGCAGATATACATGTTAAACTTATGTAGGGAGATTTGTTTCATCTCTGTGTATCATCTGAGGCTGTTCACTTCACTGGGTATATGTGAGGGTTTACATCCACTTTAAATCACTTCCTTCTCCTGTCCAGGACTACATGTCCCACAAGGCATTGTTCCTCACAAATTCACATTCACAAGTTCTCAGGCACTTACTGACATGTATGGATGGTGTACTGAGCTGTGTGTCTGACCAACTAATCAATTCTGAAAATAGTTGACAACTATTTTTATAAACGATTATGTCGATTTTAGTTGTTTCAGCCCTAAAGTGAAAATAGTAATTGGTTCTAGACAGATGAGCACTATAGTTTGCCATCCAGTTCTTTTTGTTTTGAAGTGGCTAAAAGAAACTAGATGTAAGATCAAATGGATGCCAACTCTCCAGTTAAGGCAGCCTACTTGAATTTAGACTTGGGTTGCATGATTTGTAAATGATTTGGTCATTCGTGGATGAATTTCTAGGCCATGATAAAAACATATACATACGCACCAGTATGGCTTTTTGTATAACCTCATCCGTTTGATGCCCACACAGATGTTGAACGTGGTAGTTGAGGATATGTTTATCAGCAAGCTATTAGGTACTATTCTAGTGGGGGCAATATCCTTCATTCCAGCGTTGTTGCCTAACATAGACATTTGTGGTCTCCGACAATTAACTGTTTACAGTCTAGTTAAACTGCTCAATGGCTGCTTGTCCCTTTTACATGCATCCTTTTTACATGCATCCTAGCATCTACGTGCATTTTCTGAAGTGATTCTGTGTGCGATTTGTGCTGGTTGTTAGGAGCCACCACCTGCCGGCAGGGATGGACCATCAGTTGTTAGGGAGCCAGCACCCACCAGCGTCCTACTAACCAATGACTCATCCCTGCTGAGAGCAGCAGGGATGAGTCAAGACCCCTTTCACACCGAGGGCGTTTCGCAGGCGCTATAGCGTTAAAAATAGCGCCTGCAATCTGCCCTCAAACAGCTGCAGCATTGTCTCCAGTGTGAAAGCCCGAGGGCTTTCACACCGGAGCGCTGCGCTGGCAGGACGGGAAAAAAAGTCCTGCCAGCAGCTTCTTTGGAGTGGTGAAGGAGCGCTGAAATCAATGGGGCAGTGCTGGGATACCGCCGGCAAAACGCCGCTATTGCGGCGCATTGCGGGCGGTTTTAACCTTTTCTCGGACGCTAGCGGGGGGGGTAAAAGCGCCCCGCTAGCGGCCGAAATGCGCCGCTAATCCAACGGTTAAACGCTGCTAAAAATAGCTGCGTTTTACCGCCGACGCTATGGGCGGCCCGGTGTGCAAGGGCTCTTATCATGGAGCCATCATCCCTGCTGACAACCAGGGATTCCAGGCTGGAGGACAATTAAACTGCAGCTCAGCCACCTACTGACCACCTATCTGAAAGAGATTTGTGTCATGAGCAGTTGTACTTATTCTTCTTAGTGCCATGTGTTTGTTTTCTATATGTTTATGTCTTTTATGGACCTTCCCATGTACAAATAAATATTGGACAGAACTAAGTTTGGTCCTCCAACAGTCCCCGTTTCTCACGTGGACCCTAGGGAAAATTGATTGCCCACCCGTGATTTTATACTAAAGTAGCTAATGGTCTGTTATTCTATCATTTCAAGGTCTCCTTCAGATATGACAGGTGTAGCATTTCACTCTGCTGATCCATCATTGATCGTTATTCTTAATGCTTTCCAACAGGTTCCACTTACAGTGTTCTCACGACCATGCCTTCAGACTCAGAAAGCAGTGGATCCCTCAGCAGTGTTGGTAAGAACTCCCAAAATAAATGTAGTTTGTTTATTTGAGGTCTGTTTTACTTGTTCATTTCCTGAATAGAGAAATTTGAAGATCACTGCACAGAGTCTGTATGGAGCTGGAGCCAGGTGCTGGAACAATGGCTCCAACACTGGATTCAAGGAGACAGCCTTAATACACAGGAAGCCAGGATTGTGTTTTAAATCTGGGACAGTTGGGGAGCATGGTTTAGCTACAGTTTAAGAACTGCTTGTCCTTTCTCTGGGCGAGGACTAAGAAACGGAAAGCAAATTCTGCTTTCCACAATTTGCTGTCTGTAATCACAAGGCATAAGGGTGATGGGAAAGGCTAAAGCCTAGTACACATGGGCCGAATACCAGGCAACATCTGCCAGTTCAATAAACAAACTTCTGTGGTATGAGCATGCTGGAAAACCAGCAGCTGACTGGAATGTTCTGGTGGGGGACTGCCCCCCTGTCAAAACATATTAGCTTAGTGGGGGAGATCACTGTACTAACATTGGAGTGTTAGTACCTGCGGGGTTGAATGGTAAAAAAAAACTAAGTGTGTACTAGGCTTTAGCTAAACTTATGCCGTTGCTGTCTGGTTTTAGCAATCAGCAATATTTACTGCATGAGAGCATTGCAGTGAATCATACTAGCATGTGGAGCAGACACCTAGCTTGTTCTCCATCTTTGTCCGAAGCTACAGTCATCGCACAGTGTTGGATGCAAACTGTGTACAGTGCTCTAGAGCCTAGATGCCAGCTCACAAAACACAGGGTTAAAAAAGGAAATTAAAGGTAAGGAAAAGTAATAGTGAGTTGCAAAAGTTAGATTTCTTAAAAATACTCTAATGCCGCGTACACACGACTGGTTTTTCCGTCGGAATGGACTCTGATGGTCTTTTCGACGGAGTTCAGCTGAAACGGACTTGCCTACGCACGATCACACCAAAGTCCGATCATTTAGAACGTGATGACGTACGACGGGACTAGAAAAGGGAAGTTCAATAGCCAGTAACTGCCCTTGCGTCGTTTTTGGTCCGTCGGAATAGCATTTAGACAAACGGTTTTCCTGAAAGGAATTGATTCAGTCGGAAAGATTTAAAACATGTTCTATTTCTAGGTCAGAATTTTCGAAAGAAAAAGTCTGATGAAGCCCACACACGATCGTAATGTCCAATGGAATGATTCCGTCTGAACTTTTCTGCCAGAAAGTCCTGTCGTGTGTACGCGACATTAGTGTAATTTGTGTGATTTTGTTTTTAAAATTACACCTGCCTAGGGAAATCTTTTTAAAAACTAGAAGCCAAAAACGAGATGGCTTAGATCTAACCAGTACCCCCAGCTGCCACCTCCACAGTCTATACCCCCTTATGAGCTTAAATAGGTAGAGCACAAGCGTTCCTCCTTTCCATGGATACTGAAAAAGCCGTTTGACAGGGTCAACTGAACTTTCATTCGCCTCGGCCCTCACATGCACTCATGGATAATGCATTGATTTTGTCAATCTCTGCTCAAGTATGCGTAAATGGAGAATGCTCCAATTCTTTTCCATATTGAAAACGGGACACGACAGGGCTACCCCTTGTCCATTCTTAATTTTATAAGAAGATGAGATATCCACCTACGTGGATGACCCCCCCCCCCCATTTCTTTTTTTTTTTTTTTTTTTTTTTTGATTTTTCAAGCCTACATATTATCAAACGTCAGAGGCTCTTAATCTTACAATTCCAGGAAACACCCTAAGTAGCATTCAAGGCAATTTTCAATTTAAATGGGCCCCACCCCTACATCAAATACTTGGGTATCCTGTTACCCAGTGACCTCTCTAAGCTATACTCCTTGAACTTCCCACCGTTACTCTCTAGGTTCCAATCTGAATTGGCAGGCTGGTCTACTCAGGGTTTCTCTTGGATGGGCAAGTGTAATATTCTAAAACAAAATATCCTTCCTATCTCATTCAAACAATCCTGATGCACATTTCTCAAAACTACTTTAAAATGTTACAACCCCTACTCAATCATTTAATTTGGGCGTATAAGCCAGCCAGAATTCAACATTCCATCTTATGTAGGTTTAAAATGTCTGGTGGGATAGCACCCCCCCAGTATAAAATTATACCACCTTGCTGCCCATCTCACCCATGCGTTAGATTAGTGTAGACACTCCGTGACCAAACAATGGGTCCAAATGGAGCAGTCCCTATCGCGAACCCCATTCCCCATTCCCTGGGCTCTTATGGTGCCCAACCATCACACAAGACTTGCACTCTCATCCAACCATTGCACCTACATGGAAATACTGTAAGACCGCATTCAATAATTATGGAATCACTCCCTTTTCCTCTCCTCCTTTGCTGGTACTAGACCATCCAGACTTCACCCTTGGCCAACAAGATGTCATTTTGCTCCTTGTTCCCACAGAATAAATTTCTTTTATTTCAATAAATCCGAGATTTAAACTGGATTTCTTCCACCCAAATGTTAACAGACGTATCATTTTCCTCGCTGGGACCTCTTCAAACCTTCCAACTCTCGCATTTCTTGCACTCCCTTCCTTCTGCTGACTTGTTCGGGCGCCCTCTTACAGCGTCCTAGCGGGAATGGCACTTCTCTCATGCGCTTTCAATCTTCAATAAACTCCTTCTGTGGGAGGTCTCTCAACACTCCAAGATCCTCTTTGTCATTCCACTCTTTAGTAAGTAATAACTACAGTGAGGGAAAAAAGAATTTGATCCCCTGCTGATTTTGTACGTTTGCCCACTGACAAATAAATGATCAGTCTATAATTTTAATGGTAGGTTTATTCTAACAGTGAGAGACAGAATAACAACAAAAAAATCCAGAAATAACGCATTGCAAAAAAGTTATAAATTGATTTGCGTTTTAATGAGTGAAATAAGGAATTTGACCCCGTTGCAAAACATGACTTATTATTTGGTGGCAAAACCCTTGTTGGCAATCACAGAGGTCAGACGTTTCTTGTAGTTGACCACCAGGTTTGCACACATCTCAGGGGGAATTTTGACCCACTTCTCTTTGCAGATCCTCTCCAAGTCATTAAGGTTTCGAGGCTGATGTTTGGCAACTCGAACCTTCAGCTCCCTCCACATTTTCTATGGGATTAAGGTTTGGAGACTGTCTAGGCCACTCCGGGACCTTAATGTGCTTCTTCTTGAGCCACTCCTTTGTTGCCTTGGCTGTGTGTTTTGGGTCATTGTCATGCTGGAATACCCATCCACAATCCATTTTCAATGCACTGGCTGAGGGAATGAGGTTCTTATCCAAGATTTGATGGTACATGGCCCTGTCCATCGTTCATTTGATTCGGTGAAGTTGTCCTGTCCCCTTAGCAGAAAAGCACCCCCAAAGCATAATGTTTCCACCTTCATGTTTGATGGTGGGGATGATGTTCATGGGGTCATAGGCAGCATTCCTCCTCCTCCAAACACTGCGAGTTGAGTTGATGCCAATTGTACTGATTAAACGAAAATCATACGATCTGGTATCGTGCAAGAAACTTTTTTGCGTTTGTCCCTTCAGAAAACTTTGGGCCATTAGCTTTGTACTAACAATCAGAATATCGTACGATCGCGTCGAAAGCGGAATTTTTTTGTTCAGTTTTCTCATTGTGTGTACAAGGCTTTATAAGATGCTGCTCGTTCTCCCTCTTTTGCCTAAAATTCAGGGAGTTGCCCTATTCTTTACCTATGTTGTCCTGCATGATGTACAGTATCTGCCATTTCTTTCTCGGACATCACGGGACACAGAGCCACAGTAATAACTGATGGGTTATGTAGGTACCTTTAGGTATTGGACACTGGTCGCACCCTAATCAGGAAGTTCAACCCCCTATATAATCCCTCCCCTTCCAGGGATACCTCAGTTTTTACGCCAGTGTCTTTGATGTTGGACGTGTAAAGATGTCTTGTGCTGAAGCTCCAAAGGGAATATCCTGATATCCTATACTGGGGCAAGCCAGGCGAACCGGATGCATTCAAAGTGTCTTTTCATGGCCGAATTTGATGGTACCCGGGCCTCGTGTCCGAAGAAACGAGGTTTTACCTGTAATGCTTCTCTTTTTAGAGAGCTGGACCCCGCAGATCAGAAAATGGCTTTAAACCTCCTAATTTCTGGCTGGGTGCTTTACAGGGCCAGAACTGCAGGATCCCCCTATTCGTAGGGGGCCCCAGTCTGATGGTTTTTTCAAATGGAGCCCACCGTGAGAGGTGAAGATTGGGTCTGTGTATACAGCACCCTGCAGCTGGATAAGGTAAGAGGAGATTCCACAGAATTTTGAATTCTAGTAGGTTTTCTCCTTTAAAGTAGATGCATGCTATGCCTAGTGTGACCACCAGGGGCTGCCAAGAGCACATACCTTCTCATGCTGTTTCTGTCTCAGCGTTCCACGCTGCACAGCTCTTCCAACCGGCTCCAGGTAGGATGGGATGGTGGGATTTCTCCTTAGGAATGTTCCCCCCAGGCCAAGGGGAGGCCGCAGGTGGGCTGTAAGGCGGTTCTTATACCGCACGGCAGCCGCCGCCAGGCCGCCATTGCATCTATGCAGGTCCCATCGCTGCCGGCCTCTCTCCTTCCTCCTCCACCCCCAGCCTTCCTCCATGCTTACTCCGGAAGGGTCAGGCTTGCGCGGGAAGCGCTCGTTTTCGAAAAAAACGAAGGGGGGGGGGCGGGGCGTCGGCGTGCTCAGACGCCCACAGTGCCAGAAGCATGGCTACTTAAAGCACACTCTACAGGTGCTCTGAGCCTTGGAGGGACACAGAGCTGACAGTCACATGTAAGGTGGGACACAGGCATTCTCCTAGGCTGCATTTACTAAGGTAACACCGGACTGGGCATTTGGTAGCAAGGCTTTTGCCAGACTACATCGCTCAGCAGTCAGTGTTCATTTTGGATACCTCACACCTTGTTGCTTTGCACTATGGGTAGAAGAGTTTCAAGTACCCCCAGAACCAGAGACACTAGGGGATCTCGTTCAGGTTCTGAGGACCCCCTGTCTGCTACATCCTCCCCCCTGAGGGGCCAGGGACGGCTGGACAGGGAGAGCCGTTGGGGTCTGGGGCTATACCTGCTTCCGGCACTTCAGCCCCTGTATACATTACACAAGAGGTTTTTTCCTCAACCACTACTGGGTTAGAGGAAAGATTAATGGCCATGATTACAGCTTCACTCAGTGGAAGAAAACGTACTAGGCCTTCCTCTGTTTCCCAAGACCCTCAAGCAGAGGAGCTCTGGGATAAAGGAGATGAATCCCTTTTAGAGGATCAGGATGGGACAGATAATTCCTCTTCCGAGGAATCAGGTGGAGAGGGACCCTCTGCGACTTCCCAAGAGGAGAAAGTCTTAGTGCAGATCCTTACTGGATTGATCCGCTCCACATTTAAGTTGCCCGTACCTGAAGCTGTTAAAGAATCCTCTTCTGCTTTGGGGTCACTGAAACCTTCCCAAGAAGCACGTGCTTTTCCTGTTCATAATTTGCTTGAAAAGCTCCTTTATTCTGAGTGGGATCACCCAGATAAGCGATTTTCTTCCGCCGAAAAAGTTTTCAACACTTTATCCTATGGAAGAAAAATGTATTAAGATGTGGGGAATGCCGGCCATTGATGCAGCCATTTCCTCAATAAATAGTAGTCTGACTTGTCCTGTAGACAACGCTCAGATGCTCAGGGATCCTGTGGATAAAAAGATGGAATCCTTATTAAAGGATGTTTTTTCCTTAGCAGGATCAGTGGCCCAACCTGCAGTAGCAGCGATTGAAGTCTGTCAATACTTAAGAGACCATGTTAAGCAGGTCATCAAAGTATTACCTGAACAACAGGCCCAGGGGTTTGCTAACCTTCCAGTGGCCTTATGTTATGTTGTTGACGCCATCAGAGATTCTATCATGCAAACCTCTCGCCTTTCACTTGGGTTGGTGCATATGTGTAGAATCTTATGGTTGAAAAATTGGTCAGCCGAAGCACCATGTAAGAAGCTCTTGGCTGGGTTTCCTTTTCGTGGTGCAAGGTTGTTTGGAAAAGACTTGGATAACTATATCAAGAGAATCTTTTGTGGGAAAAGCACTCTCTTACCTGTTAAGAAGAAGAGTAAGCGTCCCTCTTTCAAACGGACTCTTTCCCCAGCACCAGGGGCTTCAGCCTCCAGGCAGTCATGACGGCCTCCTCCGTCTGGGGCAAGAAACAAGAGTCAACCCCAGGAACAAAAGAAGTCCTGGGGGAAGAAGTCTTCTAGACAAGACACTAAGACCTCTTCATGAAGGGGCGCCCCCGCTCGCTCGAGTGGGGGGAAGACTGCTACAGTTCTCAAAGCTCTGGCAGGAGGACTTCCAGGACAGATGGGTAATCTCCACGGTAACCTTAGGGTACAAGCTGGAGTTCCAAGAATTTCCCCCTCCTCGTTTCCTCAGATCAAGTGTTCCCAGAGACCCAGAGAAGAAGCAGTTGCTCCTTCTAGCGTTAGAGCGACTTTTGTCGCAAGAGGTCATTATTGTGGTTCCCACAAAGGATCAAGGATTGGGCTTCTATTCCAACCTTTTTACGGTCCAAAAACCAAATGGGGATGTCAGACCCATTCTGGATTTAAGGGATCTGAATTGATTCCTAAGGATTCAGTCCTTCCGCATGGAATCAATTCGGACAGTAGTCTCCATCCTGCAGGGAGGAGAATTTTTGGCATCGATAGACATCAGAGATGCATATCTACATGTGCCCATTTTTCTGGCTCATCAGAAGCTTCTACGCTTCGAGATAGGAGGGCGCCATTTCCAGTTCGTGGCTCTGCCTTTCGGGATAGCCACTGCACCTCGAGTGTTCACAAAGGTTTTGGACCCTCCTCTGGCCAGATTAAGGGCTCAGGGTATAACTGTCATAGCATACCTAGAGGACCTGCTCTTGATAGACCGGTTGGTGGCTTCCTTGAACGGGAACTTGAGGACCACGGTCAAGTATCTGGAACATCTAGGTTGGATCCTCAACCTAGAAAAATCTTTCCTAAAACCAGTAAGAAGACTGGAGTATTTGGGTCTGATCATAGATACAAGCCAGGAGAAGGTATTTCTTCCTCAGGCAAAGATCACTGCTTTAAGGGAGCTGATTCTGACCGTCAGGACCAAGAAGGGTCCTTCTGTCCGCCTTTGTATGAGGCTGCTGGGAAAGATGGTGTCTTCATTCAAAGCAGTTCCCTATGCTCAGTTCCATTAAAGACTACTGCAACACAGTATTCTGTCGGCCTGGAACAAGAAGGTTCAGGCATTAGACTTTCCAATGCACCTGTCACATGCGGTGCGTCAGAGCCTCAATTGGTGGCTCATACCCGAAAACCTGCAGAAGGGGAAATCCTTTCTACCGGTTACCTGGACGGTGGTAACAACAGATGCCAGTCTGTCAGGTTGGGGAGCAGTTCTGGAACAGTCTGCGATCCAGGGGCTATGGTCCAAGACCGAGAGGACCTTACCCATCAACATTCTGGAGATCCGGACGGTATACCTAGCCCTAAGAGCCTGGACTATCAGGCTACAGGGTTGCCCGGTCAGGATCCAGTCTGACAATGCCACAGCAGTGGCTTATGTCAATCATCAGGGAGGCACCCGGAGCCGAGCTGCTCAAAAGGAGGTGAACCAGATCTTAGTCTGGGCAGAGATGCATGTGCCATGCATATCGGCAGTTTTCATTCCAGGGATAGAGAACTGGCAGGCGGACTATCTAAGTCGCCAGCAGTTACTCCCAGGGGAATGGTCTCTGCATCCCGACGTCTTTTTGGCCATATGCCAAAGATGGGGGGTCCCAGATGGTAGATCTCTTTGCATCCCGATTCAAAAAAAGATAGACAGATTTGTGGCAAGGACGAGGGATCCTCTTGCATGCGGGACGGATGCGTTGGTGATTCCGTGGCATTGGTCCTCACTGATTTATGCATTCCCGCCTATTCTGCTACTGCCACGACTCCTTCGCAGGATCAGGCAGGAAAGGAAGTCGGTACTTCTGGTGGCCCCCGCTTGGCCCAGAAGGACTTGGTATGCAGAAATAGTAAGGATGACGGTGGGTTCCCCGTGGACCCTACCCATACGCCCAGACCTGTTATCTCAAGGTCCAGTTTTCCATCCTGCCTTACAAACGCTAAATTTGACGGTTTGGCTATTGAGACCCACGTTCTGAAGAGTCGTGGGCTTTCAGGTCCTGTCATATCTACCTTGATCAATGCAAGGAAGCCAGCTTCCAGAATGATTTATCATAGAGTCTGGAAAGCTTATATATCCTGGTGTGAATCCAGGGGTTGGCATCCCAGAAAATATGTCATAGGTAGAATTCTTGATTTTCTACAATTAGGATTAGAGATGAAGCTGGCCTTGAGTACCATCAAGGGCCAAGTCTCGGCTTTATCAGTATTGTTTCAACGGCCACTTGCTTCGCATTCTTTGGTCCGAAACTTTATGCAGGGGGTTATGCGTCTTAATCCTTCGGTTAAGGCACCTCTAAACCCCTGGGACTTGAACTTGGTTCTGTCAGTGTTACAGAAACAAGCTTTTGAACCAATACGTCAGATTCCTTTGGTCTTGCTGACAAGGAAACTAATTTTTCTGGTAGCCATCTCTTCTGCTAGAAGAGTATCAGAATTGGCAGCTCTTTCCTGTAAAGAGCCTTATTTGATTATACACAAGGATAGAGTGGTACTGCGCCCTCATCCTAGTTTTTTACCGAAGGTGGTTTCAGATTTTCATCTAAACCAAGACACTGTTCTGCCTTCCTTTTTTCCTACATTCTTTGGATGTAGTAAGAGCAGTCAAGACCTATCTGGCAGCAACTGCTCAAATTCGCAAAACGGATGTTTTGTTCGTGCTGCCAGAGGGTCCCAGTAGAGGACAGGCAGCGTCAAAAGCTACCATTTCTAAATGGATTAGACAATTGATTATTCAGGCTTACGTTTTGAAACAGAAGATTCCTCCTTTTCAGATCAAGGCACATTCCACAAGGGCTATTAGTGCTTCTTGGGCAGTGCATCACCAGGCCTCTATGGCTCAGATCTGCAAGGCCGCAACCTGGTCTTCAGTCAATACATTCACCAGATTTTATCAGGTGGATGTGAGAAGGCATGAGGATATCGCCTTTGAGCGTAGTGTGCTGCAGACAGTGGTACAGGGTCCTCAGGTCTGATTGCACCCTACTTGGTTGTGATCCCCCCCCCTCAGTTGGCATTGCTTTGGGACATCCCATCAGTTATTACTGTGGCTCTGTGTCCCGTGATGTCCGAGAAACAAAATAGGATTTTTTATAACAGCTTTCCTGTAAAATCCTTTTCTTTCGATGGACATCACAGGACACAGAGGTCCCACCCCTCTTCTAATACACTTATAATGCTTTGCTACAAAACTGAGGTATCCCTGGAAGGGGAGGGATTATATAGGGGGTTGAACTTCCTGATTAGGGTGTGACCAGTGTCCAATACCTAAAGGTACCTACATAACATATCAGTTATTACTGTGGCTCTGTGTCCCCTGATGTCCATCGAAAGAAAAGGATATTACAGGTAAGCTGTTATAAAAAATCCTATTATTGTGTTCAGTGTCATGTAGCAGTGCCTTGCTTTACTTTGATGTGATGCAGCCATGTCAATGCACCCTAAAATGCAGGAAGACCAAGGCAGGAGAGGGGGTTTTCTGGTGCACTATAAAGAAAACACAGTCCAAGTGTTATTAGGACGGGAGGCACATAAAAATAGTCTCTAAATCCAGTGGCACAAAAGTGCTTGACTCGATGGCTGCCGCTGCTGGAAAACCTAGAAGATACTCTGCATGTGGGCAAAAGAGGGGGAGAGAGAGAGAGCAGCACAATCCAAGTGCAGCATATAAGCACTTTATTCATGGACAACAAAGTGGCAACTTACAAAGATAAAAGTACTCATCAAGTAGAAGTCAAGACAGCTGCAAAGTGATGGTCGGTTTGCATTCATCCCAATGTGGTGGATGCTGAATGGAGCCTTTGGTAGTGCTGGTGGCTTCCAGTACTTCCTGGTTGGTCCAGGAACCCTGGGGAGGCAGAAGTGATGTCATTACTGACGGTGGGTGTGGCACGCGTTTGGAGCATGCATGCTCCTTTATCAGGCCATCTTCTTTTAGATGAGCGTTTTTATCTTCTATCTTTGTAAGTTGCCACTTTGTTGTCCATAAAGTGCTTATATGCTACACTAAAGCCTAGTACATACGATGAGATTATTGAACATAGATTGTCCTTCTACTTCTTTCTTTTTTTTTTTTTTTTTTTTTTTGCATGCTAGTCTCCAGATCGAATGTGAATAGGTTACTAAAGTTCGAAAATTCTCATACGACTAAAAAAAAAATTCAGAAGTGATGTATTTGTATTTTCGGATGAAAACTGTACTGATTAAACGAAAATCGTACAATCTGGTATCGTACGAGAAAAATTCTGTTTTGTCCCTTCGGAAAATTTCAGATGACAGTTGTGTACGAAACGATCAGATTATCGTACAATTGCATTGAAAGTGGAATGTTTCGTACGGTTTTCTCATCATGTGTATGAGGCTTTAAAAAATGCTGCTCTCTCTCCCTCCTTTTGCCTAAAATTCAGGGAGTGGCCCCATTCTTTACCCCTGTTGTCCTGCCTAATGTACAAAACTCCCTTGATTCCTCTCATTCACCAGAAACCTCCTCCCTGTGTAGCTCCAAAGGCAAAAATAAATTTACGAGACAATGCTGATATGTTTGTGTAAAATACTAATTTAAAAATAAAATGGTAACAACCACTTCTTTTGTTTTTACAGCAATCAAATGTTTTTTGTTATTAGTGTGAATGTCACATAACGCTGCTTTTAGGCCTCATGCACACTGGACGTTATAATGTTATAAAAACGCCACTGGCTTTGCAGTGAGTTTTTCAAAGTTTTTGCAATAACGTTTTTTTTTTTTTTTTAGCGTTTTTAAACACTTGCGGACTGCCTCCGGTAACGGACGGCGGGCGAATGGCACTCCTGCGCAAATTTCCGTAGCTGTACGGTGGGCAGTTTATGGAGTATAGGAGCCGGGCACCCACGATCACTCCTGACGGAGCGAGAATGGGGATTTGTGTGTGTAAACACACAAATCCGCGTACTGTCAGGGGAGAGGAGACAGATCGAGTGTTCCTAGTATATAGGAACAACGATCGGTCTCCTCCCCAAGTCAGTCCCATCCCCCCACAGTTAGAACACACAGTAAGGAAACGCATTCAACCCCTTGATCGCCCCCTAATGTTAACCCCTTTTCTGCCAGTGACATTTATACAGTGCATTTTTATAGCACTGATCGCTGTATAACTGTCAGTGGTCCCAAAAATGTATCAAAACTGTCCGATCTGTCCACCGCAATGTCGCAGTCCTGATAAAAATCGCAGATCGCTGCCATTGCTAGTAAAAAATAATAAAAATGCCATAAATCTATCCCCTATTTTGTAGACGCTATAACTTTTGCGCCTACCAATCAATATACGCGTATTGCGATTTATTTGATTTTTTTTTTGCCAAAAATATGTAGAAGAATACATATCAGCCTAAACTGATGAAGAAATTTTTTTAATTTTTTTTTTTTTTTTTTTAATTTTGGGATATTTATTATAGCAAAAAGTAAAAAAAGATATTGTGTTTGTTTGTTTTTTTTTTCAAAATTGTCGCTCCTTTTTTGTTTATAGCGCAAAAAATAAAAACCGCAGAGGTGATCACATACCACCAAAAAAGGCTCTATTTGTGGGAAAAATAGGACATAAATTTTGTTTGGGTACAACGTCGCACGACCGTGCAATTGCCAGTTAAAACGATGCAGTGCCGTATCGCAAAAAATGGCCTGGTCAGGAAGGGGGTAAGTGTGGGGTGTTTATTATTTTTTTTTTTTTTTTTAACAGCCAAAAGACGCCCCAGCCAAAAACAGTTGCTAGCCTATGTGTGCATGGGCACATATGATAACATGCAGGAGTGCCCCCATAGCAAGTGCACCAGTGGGGGACCCTAGAAGAGGATTGGGGCTGCTCTGTGCAATAGTATTGCACAGAGCAGGTAAGTATAACTTTTTTTTGGGGGGGGGGGGGGGACCTTTTACAATCATTTTAAATCTTTTTTCAGGAACAAAGGAACATGTTGATGTATCACCAGAGACCCAGAGACACTGGGTCCCTCCACCCTTTTTGCCCCTTGGTAACATTCACAATATTGCCATGGTTTTAAGCAGTTTTCTTCACAGTTCTGCCACAGGGGGATGTTTGTGTTTCTCCAACTGGTGTGCTTTGCTTTATGAATTTTAGTAAGGTGGAAGGTGGGATGTGCAGAGAACATTTAAACTGCATCAGGGAATCCAGATTCTGAGTTTGTTCTTGGCAAAAACATCAGATTGTTAATATTCATATATTTTGTTGCACATCGTCCTGGCTTTATCTGTGATTCATCACTTGGAACAACTTGGCGAATACAGTCTGTAGGTGTAAATGAGTATATCCATGTCTGTAGTTTCAAAGCTGTTAATTGGTTTTGATATTTATAGAGCTGTTGTTGTGGTGTGTGGAAATTAGGAGGGCTAGCAGAAAGAAGTAAAATGAGTTCCCTTAATAATCAGCTCAAACTAGAGAAGTCTATACATGTCTATCAAGAATAATTTATTCTTATAAGTAGCTTTGTGGATCTGGAACATCAGTCTCCATCCTGTGGCTTGGGATCTTCATACGACTTTCAGCTCTCTTTTGATGTGACTATCGGCGGACTCTCAGTAGGCATGCAGTGTCTGTCGGCATGTTACGGCTCATGAATGTGTGAAGATAAGCAGAGGCCGACTAGTTTATATCTTTATGCTAAAATGTTCAGTAACTTTGACTTAATTCCATAGTTTAGTGATCCAAGCAGGCTTATTGAGTAAAGCTGTGCAAAGATGCAGAGTGATGTGTAGTAGTAGCCCATAGCAACCCATGTACTGTATCTAGATAAGTGAAGCATCAGTCCTGTTTGCTTGCTTCAGGTTCCTGCAGTTGGCATGCTGTTCTTTACCTTGTTAAATCAGTCCATTTGAGCCTCTGGGCAATTTATTTTCCTTATGAAGGTTTGTGCTTCTGTTTACTGTAGTAGGTATCTGACACTAAGGAGGATGACCTAATAACTTTTAGATGAGACTTCACAATCATCACTGAATACGCTTAGACAAAACACTTGGTCCGTGCCAGGAATGACATCAGTGATGCTCAGCTGTATGCAAAACAATGTTAGATGTGACCGTGAAAAAGGTTAAAGTGAACTGATGGGATTTTTAGCACTACTAAAGTAATGCTGACCATAGACGAGTAGTGTGTGTGTGTGTGTGTTTTTTTTTTTTGTGCTCAGCCAGCTGAATGGAAAAAAAAACAATTCCCTCATCCACACAAATGAGATGGATGGAGGAATTCCCCCTGCTACCAGGACATTGTATTCTGACAGCGGGACCCACAGTCTTCTTTGGAAAACACACACCCTTTCAAAGAAGTCGATCACTTCTGTTAAATGAGGATGGTCAGGTACTGTTTAACTCGCCAAATTTCAATCAGTCTGTAGCAAGGTTCTCTAAGATTTCTAAACAAAGGGCCAATTTACTGTCCTTCAGACGTTAGGGGGGCTTCGCTGTGGACAGTGGGAGTAGAAAATGCCCAGTGTCACTGGAAGCAATCATTGGTGTCAGTGGAGGGAACGGTGCCCCATTGTTGGTGTCAGTGGAGGGAACGGTGCCCCATCGTTGGTGTCAGTGGAGGGAACGGTGCCCCATCGTTGGTGTCAGTGGAGGGAACGGTGCCCCATCGTTGGTGTCAGTGGAGGGAACGGTGCCCCATCGTTGGTGTCAGTAAGAGAAAAAGTGCCCAAAGGGGCGACTAGAGACAAGCGAAGGGCCACATCTGGCTGCCGGGCCACAGTTTGGAGACCACTGGTCTATAGCCAATTAAATAGCTGTAGAAGATAGATATGTGCTGCCAGTTCATATGTTATTCAGCATTAGGCCCCTTTCACACTGGGGAGGCGGCGGTAAAGCACCGCTACGCTAACGGGGGTAAAACCGGTTTTACCCCCACTAGCGGCCGAAAAAGGGTTAAAAACCACTGCAAAGCGCCTCTGCAGAGGCGCTTTGCCGGCGGTATAGCCGCGGTGCCCCATTGATTTCAGCAGGAGCGGTATACACACCGCTCCTTCACCACTCCAAAGATGCTGCTAGCAGGACTTTTTTTACTGTCCTGCTAGCGCACCGCTCCAGCGTGAAAGCCCTCGAGGCTTTCAAACTGGAGACAAAGCAGCAGCACTTTCAGGTCGGTTTGCAGACGCTGTTTTTAGCACAATAGCGCCTGCAAACCGCCTCAGTTTGAAAGGGGCCTTAAGGATGTTCCTTCCCAAAATGACTGTTCAAAGACAGACTTTCCCAAAGTCTATATTTGCATAGTGGTTAGAATGCCCACCTTATGACAAAGCCTGTGCTGCTGATAGGCTGTTCAGGCTCTAAGCATTGCATCACAGGATAGGAGCAAGGAGAATGTCTTATCTACAGTATATTATGAGCTGACTCTTTTATATTGTCAGTGATCTCCTACAACATTGAATTTAGTTGTTTTTTTTTTACATAGATTCACTTCAACTATGACCACTGTTCTGTCTCTGGGCTTTCCTTTTTAAATCACTGTAATGCCACTGATGGAATACTGCTGCTAATGCTGCTCTGCATACAACTGATTGTTATACTTGCCACTAATCCATTTCTTGTCTCATCAAAACTAAAGGCAAAACTGTTTTTTTTTATTTTTGTTTTTTTTTCATTTTAGATTGAATAAGGAAGGGTTTAAACTCCTGCTAGATTTTTTTTCCCCCCCATCTGTGCCCCATTGAGAAGATTTCCCTTCACTTCCTGTCCCATAGCCAACGCAGTAAGCGAGAGGAAATCCTTCAAAAGTGAGGGAATCCCTGGTTATCACCAGAACTAGTTTCTCCATTGGAAGATTTCCCCTCTATTACTGTCCAGGAGGCAACCCAAATTTTTTTTTTTTTTACTTTCACTTTCGCTGACAATGGACGGTAAACAGGACAAAGAAAGAGGATGAGTACTCCCCACCTGACAGGTGATCTAATCCTTCGCCACTCTATCCAAAACTAAAAAAAAAAAGTTGTGCCTTTTTAGTTATACTTTAGTGAAAATAAGTTGTGAGAAATATTCAGGACTGCATGTAAAGCCTTTTGAAATGTATTTGGACACCCGCTTCTATGTTAGATCCCTTCTACAATAGTATAATAAACATACCTGTTTCTCATAACTGTTATAAAGCAGATTTTGAATGTAACCAAGTAAGGCATTCATATCCTCTGTTTTTCTTTTTTTTTTTTTCTTTTTTTTTTTTTATGGTTTAGTTGTTGCAGTAGAAACATTGATTTGATTGCAAATGGATTTGATTCATCATAGTCTTTGATGTCTTTACATCAGTGATACGTACATTGCTGTTCATCATTGATGTGCTTTGTCATAGTCTTTGATGACAGTACATCAGTGATTTGTATTCTTGAAGCTATTCCTCCTCTGTCCAATTGTCATGATAGGGCACTTGTTCAATTAAGCCCAGAGGGTAACTTGCAGAAGAAATTGCTTCACCTGATAAAAAGTACTGAGTGTGATTAACCTCCTAACCCTAAAATCAGGTGATGTATAATGTATGCTTACCCCACTTTCAGATGAAGACTAAACTGACATTATAAATTTTACATGTTTTCAAGGTACGACTAATAAAGCATCATCCCCACCCCCTTCTGCTGCTGACAGTCGTCACATGACTGAGAAGTTAGACACCATATTATCGCAGCTGAGGCAAGTAACGCGAGAAAGGGATGAGCTCCGCAAACGCTTGGCTTTATCCTCACCAGGGTCAACATTTGATGACTGCAGGTAAGAAGCGAACACATTAAGCTGGCCAAAGATGGATCGCTGGCTGCATGAAAAAAAAAAACAGATTCCTTCATCCTCACATGGGTGGTAGATGGAGGAATGCTCCCCAATGAGACATTGTATTCTGACAATGGGACTTCTGTCAAGTGGGAACCACAACGCATGGATTGAAATTCTGCCAGTCCCTGCTGAACCTGCTAAATTTCGATTTATGGCCAGCCTTATCTTCATATATAAGGGCTTTTAGGATGCTGTATTTTTTCTTCTTGCAGAAAGCATACTAATATACAGTACAGTTTTAGACCCGGGTTCACAGTATAACCCGCCTGCGAATCACACTGGAACCGCATCGCATTCGACTGCTATTCAGTGCGGTACGAGTTGAGCCTGTTTTTGAATGGGCTCAAATCACACTTCATTGCATCAAAGAAGTGCAGGCACCTTTTTTGGAGCTGCACTGCAGCCGGATTGCTTGTTCATTTAATACCATGCAATCTGGTGAAGGCAAACTGCACTGCGTTTGGGGTGTCATTAACGTGATTGCAATGCCGTGCAGGAAACACGCAGGGATCAATGTGTTTCCAGCACCGCTTATGTGTTAACTAGGTCTATATAGCAACCTGTCTTGAAAATTTGATTTAATAAATATAGATAACAAATATGTACATTGGCAAATAATTATAAACCTTGTTATGTTTATCTTCATAGGCCGAGCCCTAAGCTGTCACCTGATTATGAGCGATTGAAGGTTCAGTGCATGAAAGCTATGACTGAGCTTGAAGCGCTACAAAACCAGCACTCAAAGGCACTTAAGAAATGTGAAGAAGCAGCAAAGGAAGCAGATTTTTACCAGTGAGTAGGTTTTTCTATTTAGTGTAGGATTCTTGGCTTTTTGCGTATCCTGTAGTTACTGTATTGACGTTTTAAACTGAAAGCACACTTGTGTGCTATTTAACCCTTTTCGTTCTGAGGCCCTGTGATCCACCTTTAAACTCAGCCAGACCATTTTGGCAAATTTTTCCTTTTTCTTTTTTTGTTTGCTTACAACTTTCAGAGTTTGTGAAAGACACTTCAAACCGTACATTTTCTGAAAACATAGGACCAGTAGAATAGAAGGTGCTACAGATTTTTTTCGAAAGCCAAAACTGTATTGAGTTAAAAATAAAAATATACTAATCTATATATATACTTTTTTTATTAATTAAATTTTTTTTTTTTGGGGGGGGGGTGTTTTGGTGAGATATTAAGAGGCACATTTTAGGTGAATAGCTCTTAGCTTTGTTCAGCAGTGTCTGCTGAACCATTTTGTTATACGTTCATTGTCATTGTGACCTGTTTTGATGTTGTATTTTAAAAGCATCGGCAATTCTGTTGACCTCACAGGTTTGCTAATCTGACAGAACACCGATGCTTTAAAAATTCAACATCAAAACAGTTTGACGGATTTCAAAATACTGTATTTCACTATGTAAGCTCAGTTTACTGGTAAAAATAAGTGTGAAATGCAAGACTCCAGTTGGTGTAAAAAGATGTCCGCTTGCCGCCTTCTGACTGTAGGCTTACTGCAGACAAATGTGGGTGTACCAAGATGGCCGCGACAGAACGTCACTTCCGTTGCATTTTCTGATGGGTAGCGGTATTCTGATAGAACACCATGGCATGTCATTTTTAAGAAATGCTGTCTAACATACCCCACCCCTCCACCTTTTTTTAATTTAAATGTAGAAAAAGCATAAATATTACATTGTTGAACAGTAACAAAGAACCAATACATAAATACATACATATGTCTCCATTAATAGAAGATTAAAGTGATCCTAAAGGCTTAAAGCCCAACCCATGCAGCGTAGGCGCAGCCCCACTGCATGGTAAAAAATAAAATAAAAATTCAGCTTTAAGTTTTTTCTTTTTTACCCTAATGCATTCTATGCATTCGGATTTAAAAAAAAAATTCTGTTAGGGCCCCCCCCAGCACCCCCTTATACTTATCTGGTCCTGATCTTGATCCATTGTTGTGTCCAAGAGATGCAGCTCTCTCGGAGAGGCAGCAGAGGGAGCTAATGGCAGTCAAATCCTAGAATGAGGGTCAAGGCTGAGCAGCATGGTCTGTCTATGGACGCAGGCAGCATGGCTTGTGATCAAGCCAGCACAGGTGCCCCCTTAGGAAGTGGCTTCCTTTTGGGGAACTTGCCGAAGAGAAGGAGCGGGGACCCCAGAAGAGACAGCTTGGAGCTGCTCTGTTCAAATTAATTTCACAGGGCAGGTAAGTATGACATGCTTATTAAAAAAAAAGCTTTAGAATATTAATATCAGCCCTCAAATTTTCTACTTGCATTTTGCGAGTGAAAAATGAGGGCTTGCAAGCTGGGCTGCCTGGGAGTGGGGGGCGAGCACCACCAGTGGGGTTGATCGGGAGCCGTTCTCCCAGTGATCGCCCCGGTGGAAGAGAGCATGGAGGAAGAGGAGCACCACGGGGTCACCGAGTGGTATAGCACGCTGTTACAGCTTACATTGAAATTGCCTCTGCTCTGCTCGCCTGTACACACAGTCCCGCTGCCTCCTAACCCCGCGCTTGTGATAGACAGAATGTGGGTCCAGTGCTGGGATGTGTTCTGTCTATCACAGGCATGGGGTCAGGAGGAGGTGGGGCTGTGTGTGACGGCAAGCAGAGCGGAGGCAATTTCAATGTAAGCTGTAACAGCGTGCTATACCGCTTGGTGACCCCGTTGCTCTCCTCTTCCTCTAGTCATGATCCGGCCACCCTCTCTCTTCCTCCGCCCTGGCAAGGCTGCAATGTTGGGCGCGGTGAGTCTGCAGTGGTGGGCGCGGTGAGTCTGCAGTGGTGGGCGCGGTGAGTCTGCAATGATGGGCACAGGTCACTCTACAATGATGGGCACTGGTGAGGCCGTGCTAAGGGGAACTGATAAAGTTGTTGTTAATATTTTATTTTTGTAACTTAATTCTGCATAAAACATCTAAGTGTAATTTCATGAGATTATTTATTTATGAGAGCGTGATTAGGGGCGGGGCAAGGTAGGAGTTGGGCGGGGCAACTGGTGGCGACTAACCCTTGAGGCCTGGCTAGTAGCTCAGGACTTTAAAGTGGAGTTCCACCCAAAAATGGAACTTCCACTTTTTGGATTCCCCCCCCCCCCCCCCCCCCCCTCCGGTGTCATATTTGGCACCTTTCAGGGGGGAGGAGGGAGCAGATACCTGTCTAATACAGGTATTTGCTCCCACTTCCTGGCATAGATCACCGCAGCGCTTGCGGTGACCTACGCCACTTCTGGCGCCTACACTCTCCTCCACCGCTGTATTCTGTGAGACACAGAACACAGCAGGGACCAGAGAGGATGCGCAGCGCGACTCGCGCATGCGCAGTAGGGAACCAGGAAGTGAAGCCGCATGGCTTCACTTCCTTATTCCCTTAGAGAGAATGGTGGCGGCAGCAGCCGAGAGCCGATGGACGGATCGGCTTTGGCTGCCGACATCGCGGGCTCCCTGGACAGGTAAGTGTCCATATATTAAAAGTCAGCAACTGCAGTATTTGTAGCTACTGGCTTTTAATATTTCTTTTTTTTCAGCGGACCTCCGCTTTAAATTTTGAGCCCTGTGTGTGTGTGTGTGTGTGTGTGTGTGTTTATGTATGTATGTGTGTATTTTGGTTTGTCTAAGCTCCTTTTCTTAAACTGCAATTGCCCTTGCAGGCCCATTCTGTTGATCCATATAAACATCAAACTATAGAACTATTCAATTTTGGTGTTTTGTTGTGAACTGAATAAGAACACACACACGCCCAGATCAATGTCCTATATCAGAAGTAATCTTCCAAATGCATTTCTTAACCTGTTGTATAAACTTCTTTATAGCCATATACACTGCTGGGTAATGTATTTGTCAGATTTTGTAACATTGACCCCTGTTTGTAACTATCACCACAAGTGGGTCAGACAAAGTACTTCTGTCTTGGCATAAAGTAACATGGCATACAGAAGCTTCTCCTTAAAGTGGGGTTCCACCCAAAAAAACAAAAATACCTAAAAAATTGTAAAAAAAAAAACCAAAAAAACATTTGAATATTTTTTTTTTTTTTTTTTTTTTTAACTTACCTCTAAATGCCTGTTGCTAGGTGGTCCCTCGTAGTCTGCCTATTCCTTTGCCTGGGCTGGTGACATCACTTCCCCCCCAGGCACAGGAAGGGCTTGGCTCTGCTCCCTCCCTCCTGTCAATCATCTGGGACCCACTACAGGTCCCAGGTGATTGAGCGGCCAATCACGACGCACGGCGCCGCTCGCGCATGCGCAGTGGGTGCCAGGCTGTGAAGCCACAGCCCGGCGCCCACAGTTGAAATGCCGGCGCCGACGAGCGGAGGGGGGGGACGAGCGGGGCTTCGATCCCCCGCATCGCTGGACCCAGGGACAGGTGAGTGTCCAATTAAAAGTCAGCAGCTGCAGTATTTGTAGCTGCTGACTTTTAATTTTTTTTTTTTTAATGGAGCCCCTGGGTGGAACTCCTCTTTAAAGTTTATAATAAATTAACATTTACAATATGTGAAAAAGGTTTCCCAGATCACCCTAATCCCATAAAGCGGCAGGATAGCAGATCAACTTTCTTTGCAGCTTTCTTTACTAGAAATCTCAGATTCATCCGTCTGTTAAATGTGAGTCACTGCTGAGGACTTATTTAATTTCTGCAAAAACAGTTTTAAACTGTTTATAAATATTAATGACTGCTTAATAATATGTAGTCTTCTAGCAAGCTTGCAGCCACATGATTACTATTCAGCTGCGTTGTAAGAAACCGTTTTTTGTGTGGCCCATAATAAACATACTATTAGCCCAAAGGTCCAACTGTTCTGTTTTAACAGAGGTTATGTCCATGTTTTATTTAAGACCTTTTATTTAGGATTAAAGTGATGTGTAAAGGGCTCTCTCTCGCTCTCCCTCTCCACACAGTGCGGCTTGGCCCCACCCCATGCTCCCTTGTCACTGGATTTGAGTGACAGCAGCAGGAGCCAATGGCCAACGAGGAGGGAGAGAGCGCAGCATCACTGCTTTTGGGAAAAACACTGGATCAAGATCGGGCTCAGGTAAGTATTTAGGGGGGGGGGGGGGAGGAGCTGCACCTATTAAAAAAACCTTTAGCCTTTTAAAACCACTTTAAGTCTGTGTGATATTCTATTATTCACCAAGCCAATATTTGCAGCTCTTAAGAGTCTTTCTGAAAAACAAATAGAATTTCTTATAGTCTGGGATCCTCAAAAATTGTTGGGTGTATATAATTAGTAAAATGTGAATGTTTTGGGGCCATGACTAAGGAATATTCTCTTATTTCAAATGTAGCACTCTTCACAGCCGTGTGTTGAGCGACCAGACACAGCTTCAAGAAGATGGTGAGAGTCTTCGTCGAAAAAATGCCCAGTTACAGCGTGAGTTCAATCATCTGCAACAATCCTGTCAGGACCTCAAGAGGATGCACGAAGCTGATCAAAAGGAGATCTCAGAACTGCGGAGACAACAGCAACTGGTATTCTGTTTCTTCTTTAAATGTGTAGCAGTACAGTTCATGGGGGAGTAACACAAGGATTGTTGGGTATGCAGTTTTTTTTTCTTTTTTTAGCCTGTGCTGTTTTGCATACTTAAGGGGTTCTTGATGCATTTAGGTCACAATATGCAGTCTGATTTCCATATTATCCGAACATTTATAAAATTTCAGACTGTGCGGTGGTCGGGTATAAGCATGGCACTTGCTAGATGCACCTAAAACATGCAGGAGATGAGTGTAGTCCATAAAGTTCAATATGGAAGTCCATGTGCCAATGACAATGAAAGCATCTAGTGGAATGAAGGTGTATCTAATTCTTGTCAAGATAATGATATATCCCAATGGGTGGTAAACCACAGAAATAAATAAGGAATTCCACTATACACACAGGCCCTCCACCATAATCAAGCCTCCTATCAGATGGGTGTGATCCCCAATTACTGAGATCAAACACACATGAGAAATAATGGACCCCTCTGGGTGTCTCTAAATGGGATCAGTATGGTCCACTGGGTTTCCACATATGATATTCCCCAATACCAATGCTACAACTTTGGATTCGACAGCTACCAGGAACATGGCGTGAATACTGCTAGTACACGTTTATTGTTAAAAACACCATAGGGTACTCGCATGATTCGGGACAATAAAAAGCATTGAAACCCGCTTTTGGGGTGCGCATCTTCACTGGTCTCCCGATTCCATTACAATTGTCAACGATTTGATTAGATTCCGCGATGCATCACGATTACTGCCCATGGTTTTCACCAAAAACCCATTAGTGCAGCCCACCAGTGCAGCAATATCAGTGTAGCTTATCGGTGCCCATCAGTGCAGCCTCAGCAGTGCCCAGATCACACAGAGCGGGAATCTTCCGATGTGACACGAAGCTTGGATTTTAATTGCCTGAGCTGCTGCTGTCAACAAAGTCCCGCCACCTATACTGGTTCTCATAATACACAGCACGATTCAATTTCCCGGCATTGGATCAGTGTGCTGCCTATCATAGGAACCAGTCTAGGAAGCGGAACTTTGTTGCAGTAGCCACGTGCCATTTCAGATCCAAGCTCTGTGTTGCAGTGGGAGATCCCTGTTCTGTGTGATGCACACATTTAGGCATTGAGAAGAGGAGAAGGGAGGGGATGACTGTGACAGGGGCTGATGATGTAATTGATGCAATTGTAATTCAGCTGTTCTCTGCATCGATGCAGAGTCGCTCAAGGCTGAATCGCGATGCATCGATTAAACTATTATTAGCCCCTAAACAGCATGGAGCCTCTCCGACAGCCGTAATCAAAGGGTATGAAAGACATCACACGTTCATGGCCCTGCCCAACTAGTTTTGCGTCACAGCGCGTCATCAGGGGAACAGGAGCATAAGCAATTTATACTCTATACATGTGTGCACATGGACTTATTTCCATATTGAATTGAGCTTTATAGACTAATCGATTCACTGATTTGTACATTTTGATACATTTTCAGTATTTCATTGCTTGCATAGTAACCAGAAGCGCACTATTATTTATGTATATACATGACCAGAACCTGGCTTTAAGCACTTTGAAAGGACAAAATGAAGAAATTAATTATTCCTGCGCTACCTGTGACTATAGGGATGGGGGTACTAGTTGCAGCAAACACCAAATTGGTCAACCAATACCAACAAAATAAATGGAATAAAAATCAATAATTGGTGTTGCACTCTAAGTAGTAACTAAAATAACAGTAATATATAGAAAGACTTGTAGGAACCAAAGTAAATAGAAAGTGGACACCTATAAGATCAAGTCCTAAATTCTGATCAAACAATGGTATAAACAACCACTAAACATGGGTACAAGTGCAAGTGATGAAAGTGACAGAAGTGACATTTAATCTTCGAATAGGGTAATAATAAGGTGCTGGTAATTACAAATGTCCAAATATAAAACGCTTCAAATAAATATAAAAGTGCTCCAATCAAAAATATAAGCGAGTGAACTGAAGCTGTGAAGTGCTGCTCCAGTTAACACTCTGTGCAGAGTATGTGAACGGTGACTTGGTGGTTGATTTCTTCAGTGCAATTACACCTTCATTTGGATTAGCCTCTTACCTTACCACTGTAAGGTAACAGCATGAGGAATTAGAATAGTAGCCAGCGAAATCCAGACTCCTGTAGTAGATAGCTGGGGGGTTCTCCTCTGTGCAGCTCAGCAATGCATGAAAAAATAGGGGAAAATTTCCAGATCCAGTAACAATGTATATAGGGGAAGAAAGAAGGGGGCCCAGTATGTTGAAACTTGAATTTATTAATGTATTTATTTGAATCCATCAGGGCACTTCCCTTAGATGCTCTCTCCTGCAAAGTGTCCCTCTATGTTGCTATCATGTTTGTCAGACATGCCTCTGAGCTTGTGGCTCTGTCTCCTAAGGAGCCATTCCTCATTCTCAGGACTACTCAAGGGACATTCTACTTCATAGTCCACCATTGCTAGATGAATAATAAACAAGTCTTAGAACTTATGCTATAAGTCAAAAAAGGTCAAACCTCCTCCAGCACCTTTCTGTGCTTACTTCACCAGGTTGGTGGTTGTTTCCTGGGCATTCCAGCAGCAAGCCTCTGTGGCTAGCTTTGTAAGGCTGCTACCTGGTCCTCTGTTCATACCTTTTCAAATTTCTACCAGGTGGACATCCATACCTTTTTAGAAATTTCTACCAGGTGGACATCCAATCCTATGCAAATGCAGCTTTTAGCCACAAGATTCTTGCAGCGACATTCTGAAGTTAGGTTTGTTGGCCCTTGTTGTCGGGCTTGGTGGCACAATTATTTTGTATGGTTTTCCAAACTTTCTCATTCATTGTTTGGGGACATCCTAGGGTCTATGAATACTCAGTCTGTCAGTCGGTGCCCTGTACTGTATGATTAAGATGAGAGGAATTTTGACTGAAAAATGTTAGACAATAGCCAGTTTTTGACAATTCCTTTATTAATGTCTTCTTCTTACCCCGCTTCTTCTGGTCTTCCTTCGGTTTTCTTCTTCTTCCTCCATCGTGTTCTTCCCCCACTTCTTCCTCTATCTCCCTCTGCTTCTTCCTCTGGTCTTCTCCGGCATCTTCCCCTGGTCTTCTCCGGCATCTTCCTCTGGCTTCTTCCCCGCTTCATCCTCCGGACGATCCACCTCAATGGGGGGTTCCCACTGTGTGACGCTTCTGTTCTTGTGACAGCTCTTATATAAGTGAGGGCCACAGTCAGAGGGGGGCGGGGTCACCCGTTTACATAAACGGATGACCCCGCCCCCTCTGACACTACGGGGGAGGCCATAGGGAAGTCGCCGTGCGTCAGAGGGGGGCGGGGTCAATGGGTGGCCCCACCCCCAGTTATATAAGAGCTGTCACAAGAACAGAAGCGTCACACAGCGGGAACCCCCCATTGAGGCGGGGAAGAAGAAGCCAGAGGAAGATGCCGGAGAAGAAGACTGGAGGAAGATGCCGGAGAAGAAGACCAGAGGAAGAAATCGGGGAAGAACAAGATGGAGGAAGAAGAAGAAAACCAAAGGTAGACCAGAAGAAGCGGGGAAAGAAGAAGACATTAATAAAGGAATTGTCAAAAACCGGCTATTGTCTTTTTTACCAATTTTGACACTTTTTTTGTGAAATGGTAGGGGTACTTGTACCCCATTACCAATTCACACAGGGGGGGGGCGGGACCTGGGGGTCCCCTTGTTAAAGGTGGCTTTCAGATTCCGATGAGTCCCCCCGCCCGCAGACCCCCACAACCACCGGGCAAGGGTTGTGGGGATGAGGCCCTTGTCCCCATCAACATGGGGACATCCTCCCTATGTTAAGGGCATGTGGCCTGGTACAGTTCTGGTATGGATTTTGAGGGGGACCCCCACGCATTTTTTTTTTTTTTTTATTTTGGTTCGGGGTTCCCCTTAATATTCATACCAGACCCAAAGGGCCTGGTAATGGACTGTGGGGGAATCCCATGCCGTTTTTATCAATGAACTTTTATGTGTATTGCCAGGACCGACAATTCATTATAGCCGCGAGTACTTTTAAATGACTTTTTTTCCTTTTAGAAATGTAATTTTGTGCAGGGACTGTTGTAAGCAACAGAAACATACTATAGACAGCCCCCAGGTACGAAATTTAAAGGAATATTTCACTTTTATGGTTTCACTTTAAGCATTAAAATCACTGCTCCCAAAAAAACAGTAATTTTTAAAACTTTTTTTTGCATTGATGCATGTCCCCTGGGGCAGGACCCAGGTCCCCAAACACTTTATGACAATAACTTGCATATAAGCCTTTAAAATTATCACTTTTGATTATTCATGTTCGTGTCCCATAGACTTTAACGGTGTTCGCGTGTTAAAACAAATTTTTTGCCTGTTCTCATGATCTGCTGCGAACCGAACCGGGGGTTGTTCGGCTCATCCCTAATCACTAGTAACCCTGGTCAGCCGATACTTCTCTTGAGTGATGCATCCAACCTGCCTATATATCTTTAATCCTTTGATCCTTTTGATTCTTAACTGTAAATACCCATCGTTCCGCCTCCATTATTGCATTAACTTCCCTTTTCCATTCCATCAAGGTGGGGCCTCTCTCCTGCTTCCAGAGCCTTGGTATTAATGATTTTTCTGCATTCAGCAAATAAGGTGTAACACTTTTTTTTTTTAATAGAACCTTTTTAGAACACGGCATCCCATGGAACAGGAAATGTAAAGGAGTAACTTCTATGGGTCTAATTGTCAGTTGTTTAAGCCATGGTACAACTGAATTCCAAAATGGTTTAATCTTGGGGCATGTCCACCATATATGGATGTACGTGCCTCATTGTCCACAACCTCTCCAGCATCGATCATCTCTTGTCAGGTATATCTGTGCTAGGCGTTCGGGGGTTCGATACTGTCTGGTTAAGAATTTTATATGACATCTCCTGTATTTGGGAACTTATGGAGGAGGAGTAGGTCCCTTTTAATCAATTTCTTAACTTGTAAAGATGTAAAATTACACCTCAGCTCTCTCTCCCATTCTCTAATAAAATATGAAGTTGAAGTGTATTGTCCACTAAGGACCAGTCTATACATTTGAGCTAGTAGGCGTCCAGATTCTGAGATATGAACACATAACAATTCAAATGCAGTTAACAAGCTTAAAGGTCTTACTCTAGGTTTCAATTCATCAAAGAAATCTCATCTGGTAATGTCTCCATGAAGCTAAAGGTATACTCCCAAGAGATGATGTCTGCTCCAAAAGGGGGGACAATTTACCCCTTGGGGCGAACTTCGCACATGTCGTGTTCCCATCTGTACCCCATACTCCCAGTGTTCTAAGTTCTTCCCTTGGGGAGTGCCAAGGATATCCTCCCATTGGGGCCGAAGGAGATGTCCGCAGGGCCAGTTTGCCCATTATATTCATTCTATCCCATATCGACAAGGATGTCCATTCCGAAAGACCCCTTAAACTCTTGGAATCCAAGGTGCCCCTGCCAAGTTCCTACCTGCCATTGTTTTCTCCAAAGAAACCCATATTTTATTTGTTGTCATTACACCAATTTAGGATACGTACTAGGGACATGGCCTTATAGTATAGAGCGATATCAGGAAGCCCAACCCCCTCCCTTCCACTTAGGTCTGCGCAGTTATAAGCCAGTCTGGGATGTTTATCATTCCATACAAAAGTCGGAAAGGCTCTGCGCATGCGTTTTAAAAAAGATTTGTGGGATTGCAATCGGTATTGTGTATATAGGGTATGTGTGTGATATATATATATATATATATATATATATATATATATATATATATATATATATATATTAACCTAGATAATATTATCCTTTTAAGAGCATTCACCCTCCCAAACTGTCATTTTTATATCTCTTCCATCCCTGCAATTCCTTCATTATTCCTGTCAGCAAGGGACTATAATTAAGGTCCATATAAAAGCCTTGGATCCGGAGTAATATAAACTAAGATGTCTCTATGCAGAAAATCACCCTGTATTTCATTTCTCGCACTCTAGATATTTCCTCTAACTTTCTGTTGTTTCCCCAAGACAGGAAGTGAAGGGTAATCTCGTGCAAACAGAAAAAAAAAGAATGTTGGTTTTAGACACACTTTAAATTGCAATATGTAATGTGCAAGTTAAACAGCACTGAACAAAAATTTTTTTATAGGTAAAAATTTTCATGCTGTCTTATACAGAGAAAAAATATTTGGAGTGTTTTATCTTTTACTTCTATTTCTGATCTGCTTATGTTATGCTTTTATAAGCTTTATCATGAGATACATATGTATGTGATGTGTGATGCCGTAGAAAGATCCTAGTTCTAGGATACTAACTATTAACATCCCAAAAAAGTACTTTTATAAATGGTAATCCTCAAATGGATTTCAGATAAATATTTTCGGTATTTGTCTTGGCCTCCGTTTTCTGCTGTAGGTGGTAAAACAGAACGGCTCTTCTGAACTCATTAACAAGCTGTATGACACTGCTTTGGACAAGCTTGAAATTGTGAAGAAAGACTATGACACTTTACGTAAACAGTACAATGAGAAGGTGTCCAGCCATAATTTGGATTTAGGGCGTTTGGAGCAGAGCGAGGAGGAGAAGAGGAACATGCAGAAACAGTTAGAGGGTCTGCTAAAGCAGAGGGACAGTGCAATGCACCTCCAACACCAGTACACCTCTTCAATCAGAAGGTAGGGATGAGCTGGTATAAACACCAATGTTTCCAAATGTTGTTTTTGCCTATAACATGTATAGCTATAGCAACAGGATGAGTATGAAGGATATTTTAGACTTGTCTAATTTTGAGTTTGATAGCTACCATGGCTATGAAGTATAGAATACACTCAAATGACATTTAACACTTCAATTGTTTAAAGTAAGATGATTTTCATTATTTCTTTAAACATAAACTAAAGTACTCCAGCTTGTAATGTAGTAAATATATTGTGAATGGGTAGGGGAAAAGTGAATAGCACTATCATCCCTCAATAATGAAGAAAATCAACACAAATTTTTGGAATGGGGTTTTCTAGGTGCAAAGTCAACAACCAAATAACTGTTAAAATGACACAACATTTTATTTGCAATTTACATTAAAAACAAAAAAATAGTATAGTGGAAGTTTCAACAATATGCTGTATACAGAACAATGTTGTGGAATAGCCCTTTACACATGTCTACAATGTACTCCAGTGCTGATTTTTAGTAAGGATGAGCCGAACACCCCCTGGTTCTGTTCGCGCCAGAACATGCGAACAGGCAAAAAATTTGGACAAACACTGTTAAAGTCTATGGGACACAAACATAAAAGTGCTCATTTTAAAGGCTTATATGTAAGTTATTGTCATAAAAAGTGGGGACCCGGGTCCTGCCCTAGGGGACATGTATGAATGTAAAAAAAGGTTTTAAAAACGTCAGTTTTTTCAGGAGCAGTGATTTTAATCATGCTTAAAGTGAAACAATAAAAATGAAATATTCCTTTAAATATCGTGCCTGGGGGAGGGGCTGGGATGTTCTTAGTATGCCTGTAAAGTGGCGCAGTTTTCCCGTGTTTAGAACAATACCACAGCAAAATGACATTTCTAAAGGAAAAAAAGTCATTTAAAACTGATCGCGGCTGTAATAAATTGTAGGGTCTCAGCAATATAGATAAAACTCATTGAAAAAAACGGCATGGGTCCCCCCCCCCCCCAATCAATTACCAGGCCCTTTGGATCTGGTATGAATATTAAGGGGAACCCCCCCGAACCAAAAATTTTTTACAAAATTGCGTGGGGGTCCCTCCAAAATCCATACCAGGCCCTTCAGGTCTGGTATGGAAATTAAGGGGAGCCCTGCGCCAAATTTTAAAAAAATTAGCGTAGGGGTCCCCCCTAAAATCTATACCAGACCCTTATCCGAGCACGCAACCTGGCAGGCCGCCTTGATGATTTGGGGGGGCTACTCCAAAGCACCCTCCCCATGTTGAGGGCATGTGGCCTGGTACGGTTTAGGAGGGGGGGGGGCGCTCTCTTGTCCCCCCTCTTTTCCTGCGGCCTGCCACATTGCGTGCTCAGGTAAGGGTCTGGTATGGATTTTGGGGGGGGGGGCCTGCGCCTTTTTTTTTTTTTTTTTTTAATTAGGTGCAGGGATCCCCTTAATTTCCATACCAGACCTGAAGGGCCTAGTATGGATTTTGGGGGACCCCCATGCAATTTTTTGTTTTTGATTTGTGGTTCCCCTTTATTCATACCAGAACCAAAGGGCCTGGTAATGGACAGGGGGGGGGGGGGACCCATGCCATTTTTTTTTCCCAATGAGTTTTATCCATATTGCCGAGACCCGACAATTCATTACAGCCACGATCAGTTTTAAATGACTTTTTTCCTTTAGAAATGTCATTTTGCTGTGGTACTGTTCTAAACACGGGAAAACTGCATCACTTTACAGTCATACTATACTATATTTCATACTATATTTCATTTTTATTTTTTCACAAGCATTATTAAAATCACTGCTCCCAAAGAAACGTCCATTTTTAAAACTTTTTTTTGCATTGATACATGTCCCCTGGGGCAGGACCCAGGTCCCAAAACCCTTTTTATGACAATAACTTGCATATAAGCCTTTAAAATTTAGCACTTTTGTTTTTTCATGTTAGTGTCCCATACACTTTAACGGGGTTCCGCGGCTTTCGAATTTGCTGAGAACACTGCATAATGTTCGCCGAACGTCCGAACAACCAAAGTTCGGCCCGAACTTATGCTCGGGCCGAACAGTTCGACCATCCCTAATTATCAGTTTGCTAATGGTCATTATTTCTGCAGGTACGACTCCATCCAGCAAGAACTGAATAAAACAACTTTACAAAACAAGGAGCTGCAGAGAGACGTGGAGAGGCTGCAAGCAGAGGCTACACGGTTTAAGACCATGCAGCTCAAGGCAGCCAAAGATGCAGAGAAATACAAAGAGGAGAGAGACTCTGTGTTCAACGAGTATCGTCTAATCATGAGTGAGCGGGACCAAGTCATTAAAGAGATGGATAAGATGCAAACTGAGCTTGAGCTAGCACAGGGAAGGCTGAAAAATACATCCTGTGAGAAGAGAGTTGCCAGCGAGGAGATGGAAGCCCTTAGACAGGTATATTTAAGTGTAAATTATGTATTGAAAAACCTGTACATGTTCAAGTGGACCTGAACTTAAAAAGTGATCATTTTCTATGTTATTGGGAACATCTAAAAATGTTAAGTATGCCTTAGCAGTGTCCTGAAAAATCCAGTTTGTCTGGAGTTTATGCAAAAAAATGCCAGTGCACCACCTCCTGGTATGTGAGTGTGCCTAGATACTGCTGTATATGTGCAGTGTGAGATCTTAGAAAAAGACAATAAAGTTATTAAGCGCTAAAAACTGGCAGTCATAAGAGACATATATAGTCTTGTCATAAACAATGTAAATAAATGACCAGACCCCAGTGCAGCTGCCAACTTACATGACTTTGATAAAGCGCAGGGTGGAAACATGTAAGTCACAGTCGCCACAGTAACAACGAGCCTGCGACCCGCCTACCACCAGGACACTCTAGGACACCCCTTGTTTCCGGTCTTTCTGGCCTCGATCTTTGCCTCCGGGTCTTTGGAGCTAGTGCACGTCACTCTGAATGCCATGCCAGGACGTCAGATTTTAGCAGACTGTAGCTTGCTGGATCGCTGTATCAGCCTGCTTGCCTGCCTGTTTGTCTACACCCAGCAGCGTGGACTACAGTACACCATCTGCAGCACAGTGGGTTTGACATCTCCAGTAACCAGTAGTTGTACTCTAGAGAGCTGTGTCTCTCCACTCTGGTTTTCCCTACACATTGAGCTATCTAGCTATCCGGTCATTATCTGGACAATGGAGTGTACTATTGATGTTAATCCTCTGTCACCAGGAAGTGTGGCATTATCACATACACATTATAATTCATAGTACTTCAACTATGAGAATGATTTTTATTTTATTTTGTTTGATTTTAACTACATCATTTTCATTGGATAGTTTTTTTAATTTAATTGTGCATCCAATAAATGAACTATATTGAGTACTACTATTGCCAAAGTTCTTTTGGTACTGGTCCCATTGAGCGCTGAATTAATGTGAGATCTTAGACCTTTTTAGGGCTCATTCACACCAGCGAGGTCACGCGTTATGATGTTATGAGTTGTTACACTTGCAGTTTTTTGGGGTTTTTTTTAGCTTCATTAAATGACACTTCTTTAATGCATCGCAGTGTGTTGCAACTTGTTGCTGCATGTTGTAACATGCTGCATTGCAATAAAATGTATGCCTGCATCATTTTATCCAACTGCACATCAAAACAGTGTGTTGATGTCAACAGGCCCTATACAAAACAATGCTACATTGTATAAAAATGTATTGCTTTGTCCTTGCATTGGGATTGTGTTGGGCAGCACTATCCAATGTAGCCACACAGGACTGGTGTGAACATGCCCCTAATGAGATTTGGGGATGATACTGTGCTGCTCATGGTTTTCCTTGCTGGAGGTTCTCACATGAGGAAGCAGAGCCCTGCCTCACCCAGGATGACTGCGTTGACACAGAGACACAGTATGGAACAAGGTATCGTAAATGAGTAAAGTAAACGTTAAGAATATCGTGAGTCCTTGGCAACAACAAGACCAGACTGCTAACAAGTTGTTTTGCTCTTTGCCTGCCTTTTTTTAGTCACAGCTTCCAATGTTCAGTTTCCTTTCAAGCAACCATTTCTTTTGCCAGTGTTTACAGAAACAGTTGCCAGATATAAACCATTAGGCTCATGAACAACATATTTGTGCATTTTCAGCATTAAATGATATCCTCTTACCTTTTTTTCTTTTTTTTATATATAAAAAGAAAGCGTTTTATTAAAGGTTTCCCAAAGAACGATACCTCTCACCTTTTAACAATAGTGTAGGATTGTCAAGCCAGGCTGTCAGTCACAGCCCGCATGTCAGACACCCTAGCCTTACCAGGGTTAGTGAAGTGTCATAGCTTATTTAAGGGCAGTAGGCATTTGTCAGAGAGCAGGGGCACTGCCATGAAGACAAAAAGTTAAAATTTGCAATAACAGCACTTTGGTGTCCTAATTAAATTCTTGTGACATGAAAAGGTTCACGTTAAGGAAAAACATTTGTGTGCAAATGAGTTAGATTGTTTCCAAGTCAGATAGTGTAGCCAGAACTGTAGTTGAGCTAAAGCTGTGTTTGCGAAAACGTAGATTGAGATAGAGATGCCAATGGGCAAAGTAGGTGTATGCCAATCTGTTTTGTGATATTGGCTGATGTATCACGGTCTATGTCATTGGCTTTATAACTTTGATACTGGTGTCTTCCTTTGTGTAGGAATTAAATTCTGCCCTGGTAGAACGGGACAGGGCAATTTTTGAAAGGAATGAGCTTCTTGAGAAGTATTGCCATGAGGTGAAAGACAAGGCAGAAGCACAGAAGGAGTTGGACCAAGCCTGTAAGGACATAGAGACTGTGAAAGAAGAAAGGGATGTGGCGAGGAAAGAAAGGACAGAGGCCATCATACAGAGGGATCAACTACTAAGGGAGTACTATCAAGCCAGACAGGTACATCCAGTATGGTTGTATCATTTCTAAATAAAAAATCCTGCGCACCCATATACAAATAAAGCTGCTAGCAAGAAAGTTGAATAAACCACTGTCAAAAGATGTGAAAATAAATGTGCTGAGCTGTTGCAAAATAATCAATACAAATGACATATATGTGTGAACCACAATAAAAATCAATCAATAAAAACCAAATTGTTATTACGTTAATCCAATCAAGTCTCTGTAAGTAAAAAATGCCAAAAAAACAATCATAGCAGTGAACCAGCTTCTTTCCAGCAAATGCAGAAGATATGCACAAGTAAAAAAAAAAAAAAACACATCCACTATGGTGTACCCTGCCAGGGTATGCTCTTGCCTTATTATATTGACCCTCACAACAAGGGTCCAAATACGCTGTTGTACGTTCAGTCAGGTCTAGTACACCCTCTGCTTGTTTTTCCCAGGGATAAGCCTCATGCACTTCACTGGATCCGTGGAGTGTATGAGACGTATCCTTGGAAAGATCAAGTAGAGGTTGTACTAGACCCGATTGATTGAACAACAGCCTATTTGGACCTTTTTGTGTGGGTCAATATATAAAGGTTTTTCAGTTATGCATATCTTCTGCACTTTCTGGAAATAAAGCTTTTTCACTTTTATAATTGTTTTTGTTACTTTTCGCATAGAATGTATTTGACTCGCGTAATAACAACTTGGTTTTTTTGCCCAATTGTTACTTGCTGATTTTTATTGAGTCTCACACATATATGTAATTTGTATTGTTTGTTTTGTAACAGCGCAGCACATTCATTTTCTCATTATTGTATCATTTGCAGAATAAGATAGTGAATTGAATTATTATGGTCCTTTTTTGTTTTTTGAAGAATGAAGAATTTTTGGCCGCCTTAATTAGGGATTCTGGAAATCCATGTTTTAAATGGAGGAGCTGCAGATCTTTAAAGCTGAACTTTAGACAAACCAGTAAATATATATGAATTGGATATATTGGAACTGTTTCACATGCCAAAGGATCTGTGTTTCTTTCTTTTCTGTCCTGAGATTAGTACAGCCTCGTTGGTGATCTGATTTTTCTCTGATGCAGCTAGGTCATCTCCTGACCCCCAGTCAATGATTGAACAGTGAAGGTGATGAATTCATCCATTCTGCTCTCTCCTTCTGTCAATGTGTTTTTGTCACTCAACACGCCTCATTGGCTGCTAATGCTGTCCTTCCCTATTCAAGTCTTAGTTCCACTGTACAGGAGGTTTAAGTCACATTTGGGTACATACACTAGTTTTAAATAAAACAGTTTATTTTTAATATATAACTGCATTTATTGTGTCTTATGTGCCTGAAGTTTAGCTTTAAATATTTTTTGGTTTGTAAACTGGTGATGAGACAAACATTGAGACTGCCATTGCTCACCTTTCCTGACAATGTTAGTTGCCTAGCTATTGCTGGTGACCTTGCTTTCAAACAAAGTCACTGACCCAGAACAAGTATGCAAGCATTATGATCTGCACTACTGTTTTTGGGCAGGGGGTTGCCATATTTATTGAAGCCAGTGGATCTGCATAACAACTAGGCAAATAGTATTTTCAGAAGAGGGTCAGAAATTGCAGACCCTATATTTCACTTATGACAAGGTTTTTTTAAGGGTTCATTCACATTGTGTGAAGTGACCTGCATTTTCTGCACTGGATCAACCCAATTCACTGCAAGTGTACAGAGAAGACCAGGGTTTTCTATTTGCTCCGTTCACGCCACAATATTGCATACATGTGTGCATACAGTCTGCCTGCATTTTAACGCAACACACATGAACACATGTAAACGCAACACAATTAAAAGTAAAGATATGAGGAAAAATAAAATTGTTAGGATTTTGACGCTTTCAGTGACCTGTCATGTTACAACAGCTGATATGAAAATACATGCTAGTAAACATAACAGTACAACATAACGCAGAACTATGCATTTGAAAATGCCCGCTAAATTCACGTAAATTTCTGATGCGCTGCAGTGAGGTTTTATGTACAGTATGGTGTGAAAGGACCCTCACTCTTTCACGCCTTTCACTCTTGAAGAAGGGAAGCTTCAGTGTTACCACACACGTATTTTAAAGTATTTATTTTTCATTTTTTGTGTACCTAACCTTTTTTATAAGTAAGGTAATGTAATTACCAGTCAGGCTCCATTCCAATCTGTGCATCTATGTTCTGCATGTAGGACATCCCATTCATTTCAAAGGGCTGCCCTATGCATGGAAACGTTGAAGTCTCTGAGCCTTTTTTTTTTTTTTAAAGATTGCGCCACGTGATGTGGTTTGGCACATGCAAAAACAGTCTGCAGGTGCTGATACATGGGAGAGCCATCCTATAATGGCACCTCATTGTATCCGCTAAAGTTCAGCGTGTTTGTCAGTGGGTTGGGAATGCACGCAGTTTTACACGCGCTCCTTAGCCATAGATATGTGAGTCTAGCCAAAGTGGTGGTTGTTTTGTGTTTTTGTCTTTTTTGTAGAAAGCAATTTAGCTGTGTACAGATTGCACTGAGGCTGGTTCTGATGTAAACATATACTGTTGAGTTGTTTTTGTATTGATCCTTTTTTTTCCCTTCTGATTTGTTCTTCAAAGTAGCCTTTTGCTTTTGTTTCTTCTAGATTCAGGATTCTGCCACTCTAGACATGGAAAGAGCCAACAAAGAGATTGAAGTTCTAAGGAAGCAGTATGAAGCCATGAGCCATGAACTAAAGGAAGCCACACAGGAGGCTGAAGTAGCCAAATGCAGACGAGATTGGGCCTTTCAGGAGAGGGACAAAATTGTGGCTGAAAGAGAAAGCATCCGGTGAATATCTCCATGTTCTGCTTATATTGGTGGATAGCTAGCTCTTAATATTATGTGTGTGTGTGTGTGTGTGTGTGTGTGTGTGTGTGTGTGTGTGTGTGTGTGTGTGTGTGTGTGTGTGTGTGTATACAAGCAGTCCCTGAGTTACAAACATCCGACTCATACTTGCAAATTGAGGGAGACAACAGGAAGTGAGAGGAAATCTACCCCTTGGAAGGGAAATTCACTCCTGTAAGAGTTCTCATGGCAAAAAGGTGTCTCCCCTGAAGCTTTAACACCAATCCCCCTTTCCACGATAACCCAAAATTTTCAAATCCAATTGTCACAGGGACAAAGTGAAGTGAAATCTTCTGAACAGGGGCACAGACAGCAAAACAAATGTTACAGGGGTGTTAACCCTTCCCTATGCTATCCCCCAAAAAATGTTTCTGGCTCGAGTTATACTTAAAAAAAATGAACCTGTTCCAACTTGCATACAAATTCAACTTAAGAACAAACCTACTCTTGTTTGTAACCTGGGGACTGCCTGTGTACACCGATCAGCAATATCTTATTATTGTAAATATGACTACCCACCTAATATTAAGTAGGTCCACTTTTGCTGCCAAAACTGTCCTAACCCGTGGAAGCATGGACTTCACTAGACCTCTGAATGTATGCTGTGGTATCTGGCCTCAAGCCATCAGTAGCAAATCCTTTAATTCCTGTAACTTGTGAACTGGGGCCTCTATGGATTGATATTGGCTGTGTGTTGTGTGCCTGCTTCTCATCTTTTGTCACTGTAGAGTAACTATGGGCCACCAACAATTTCAGCACATAGCAAATGGAATGCAGATACACACACAGTGAGGGCAGATACAGTCACTGAATGTGCAGAAAGTGTACACTCAGGGAACAGACCTTATACAGTTACAGCAGACCTATACTTACATCTTATTAATGTAATGGTAAGCATTGTTAGAGTTTTGAGGATGCTGAGTTACTGTTTCTGCTTCTACCCTAACACCGATGTGTTTTTTTGCTTTTTCTTTTGCACGTAGTGCATAGTTGAGTGCATATGGGAGATGAGGTCTGCAAGGTGATGACTGGCATATGGCAAAATGTAGTGCTTAAGTTATTGATCTACACCAGCGCAAAAATAAATGTGAGCTAAAGGTATAAAAATGTGTACCTAGCACGTGATCAATCAATGAACCAAAACCAAAAAATTAACATTGTAAATATAAAAGAGCTACACGTCTTACAGCTTGATTAAGCCGAAGATTGTAAAAAAATGAAAACTAGACTGCAGTCTTATAAATCTCAAATAAACAATTGTGCAACATGTCTCTGTTATCCAGTCCTGAATTAAAGTGCTCAGTGCAAAGAAGTATATATAAATGATATTAAATAAACAATTGTGCAAAAAAGTCCATAATATGAAATCCTAATTAAAGTGCTCAGTGCCAATAAATGCTTCCCAACATGGAAAGTGACACCCAGGAGAATATTGCTCTTTCTCTTATTCCCAGTACAAACACACCACACTCACCAGAAATATATGACCTGCTTTCTCAAAGAGGGTCAGAACTGACTTAAAGTATGCCAAACGGGTGTTCCCATATGCATCTGTTTGATTTTCAGGCAGCTAAAGGTTTCCTGTACACATGGACAACTAGATCTCACCATATACTTGATTGGTACTCCTGCTCCTTTTAGAAACTCTGTACAGAACTCACTTGCAAGGGAAAAAGTAGTGAATCCTCTTAGTGTAGTAATATCCAGTTTTATTTTAAAAAATGTTTAAAGTTGCCCTTGAATCATTATAGAATGCTCAGGCATGTAACAGCATAGAAACAGAAAGCGCCGGTTTGCGATCCAATGACCGCAAACGACGCGTCCTGGAAGTCCAGCCCAATGCGTTTCATCAGCTACATCTGACATCATCAGGGGTCACATGCCCCAACACATCACTTCCCATAAATATACAGCGATGCCGCCATCTTGCTCTTGATCTAATCAAGATCAGGACCATTCTACATCCAAAATACATTCAATTTTCCTAAAACATATCTATACTAAATATATTAAGTAAATCATTAATAATTTTTTTAATAAAATGGTTACATCTAAAAAATTAGGTTTTTAGTTAAAGTGGTTCTTAATCATTCTTAGCATTAAGATAAAATAACCCGTGTGCAGCAGCCCCCCTAATACTTACCTGAGCCCCATCACGATCGAGCGATCTGGGACTCTCACTCCTGATTGGCTGAAACACAACGCTATTGGCTCCCGCTGCTGTCAAAGTCAGTGAGCCAATGAGGAGAGAAAGGGGGTGGGGCAGAGCCATGGCTCCTTGTCTAAATGAGCACAGAGCAGTGGCTCAGCTCGGTGCCCCCATAGCAAGCTACTTGCTGTGGAGGCACTCTGCAGGAGGGAGGGGCCAGGAGCGCCTGCGAGGGACCCGAGAAGAGGAGGATCTGATAGCTGTTTGACTATGGAACAGGAAGTGAAGTGAAATCTCTGCAATGGGACACAGATGGTGAAAAAAAAATCTGACGGATTGTAACCCTCCCTTTACTCTAGCCAAAATGGGAAAAAAAGTTGTGCCTATAGTTCTACTTTAATATCACTTTAAAGCGGGGTTCCACTCAAATTTTTAACTTAATCTTACCCCCTTCAGTTAATTGCATAGATGTTCAAATGCCGCACGCAAAAATTTTTTATCGCTGTAGTTACCTTTATATTGTACTTTATTGTGGCACTTCCTGTCTCTCCTCCCATGGGAATAGGCGTGTTTATTGCCTTTCCCCGGCGCCTCCTGGGAGCTTAGTGTCAGGCTTCCCAAGATTCAGTGCGGGAACAATGATTATACGTGTGAACAAGCTTTGAATGAACAGCATTCACCGCATCCAGGAAATCAATGCTTGTGGGCTTCACATGTCCACAAGCAAGATGGAAACAGCCAGCATCACATTTTTAAAGTTATTCTTCAGTACAAAAACAGACAGAGGTGGAAATATTACACCCAAACTGTGAGTATTATTGTGGGATTAGCAAAGTGTCTCAATGACCTAAAAAAAAAAAAAAAAAGATTGGTCGCCGGACTCCCTCTTTAAGCTGATGTATATGGTTCCATCCAGGTGGGGACATTTGGTGGCCAAAAATGGGTATAACTCCTAAAAGAAAAACTATAATGACTAGCTAGGAGTTCTCTTTGGGCCATCCTCTACTATTAAGTAGATGGTACAGGGCCACCTTGTGGTAAAGATCAAGAATACCGATGGAACTCGCATATAACCCAATAATTGGATCAATCCAGTGCAAGCACAAATAAATCTTACCAACCTAACATTATTCTAAAAACTAATGAAAACTAAAAAATATTAACAATTTGAAATAAAACAATTCATATCTTTGTCTAAATTGAGACATCAGGATTCAAAGTATTTAACGCAAAAATCATTTTTTTTTCTCTCTTGTTTCATATTACAACACCTGTTTGGGATACTTTAAGTGAGTTTTGACCTGCTTTGAGAAAAGGGGTCATATATTTCTGGTATGTTGTGTCTCCCGGTAGAAAAAGAGGAAGAGCACTATTCTGGGTGTCACTTTCCTTCACGTTTGTATTTATTGGCACTGTGCTTTTTAATTAGGGTTTAATATTCTGGACTTTTTGCACAATTGCTTATTACCATTATTTATATATATATATATATATATATATATATATATATATATATATATATATATATATATGTGTGTGTTCGCAATGAGCACTTCAATTCAGGATTTGGATACCAGAGACCTTTTGCACAATTGTTTATTGCTTATTTGATTTTTTTTTTAAGAGCATGGTCGTTTTCATTCCTTTAAAATATAGTGCTTGGTTGGTGCAGAAGCAAATATGCTCAACAGCCTACAGGAGATAAAGACAAAGCTGTCTTAGCAAAGACGTTAGGTATCTGCCAAAGAACAAATAATGTTATAATGTTTAACACAAGGCTACAGAAAAGTATACTTTTGGTTTGGTAGGCAAACAGTAGAGCACTATTTATTTTGTCCTGTAATTACTGTATGCATACAAAAACATGTTATTGCTAACTTAGGCTGGCCATAGATGGGTAGAATTTTGAACAAAAATTCTTAAAAAAAGAATGTTCTAAGAAAGTTTGTTAATTTTTCGAATTGGTGGCTCAAATTGACGTTTGTTTTTGACCAAAGTGGTGGGAAAATTTGAAGGAGCAGGATGAAAAATTTTTCTTGAACAAACTAATTTCTGACAGTGTATGTCGTTTTTGTTCGGTAAAGTTTATTCATTCCAAAATCAAATGATAAAAGCAAACAAAATCTTTTGAATAGCATCGGAATGTTGTGATGATTTCCATACAGATTTTCATTTCCAATTCTTTCCATGAATAACCAGCTTTAGTTTCCTACAGTAAAAAAAAATAATAATTGCATAGAGTAATTGTCTGTTAGAGGAACCCATTAGCAACACTTCAGCATACTAATCTTGTGCCTATATGGGAAAAGGAAAAGTACATGGCAACATTACTCTTTGTAAAGAGAATGGCTGTTGGCACAAGTCTCACACCATGCATAAACAATATCCAGTGGACTACAAGAAGATACATACATGGGGCTAGGAAATATGGAGAGTAACTAACAACGTAATTGTGGCTGGCATACTTACACCCTTACCTTTTAATGAACTATGGTTTAACCTCACTATATTGTTTGGAGTTTATACTGTATGTTTGAATCCAGATGAATATTTATTGTAAATTTATTTTCTGGATGAGCAGACATCCTCCATGTTTGTAAACTGCATTCAACATCATAGCATATGGCTTGAGCCGGTAAAACAAACAAGCACAGAATGCTCGTTCAAATAAATACAGCATTATGTGTTTCTCTGCCCATTAGTTCACTTTAGGTGACCTTATTTCATGGGTAGATGGATTTCAGATTGCTGACTGTGCATTTGAACAGTCACATATTGCAGGTTATTTCATCCTTGGAGTCTTTACTACAAGCAGTGCCAGCCACGAAACTATAGCAAAGAGGATACATATGATGCTGGCATAGAATACTACAAGGCTGTACTGAGTGGTTAAGCCCTGCAGTTGCATTTTGTTTTATAGATAGGCAGATGGGTTGGTTGCTTTTTAGAAAATGGGCCTGGCCTGGAGCTGATCACTGTCAGACTCTTAAAATCAAATACAGCAAAATGCAGTTGTTAGTGATGTGCTGTAACCTTGGAGAACCAGAGCAAATGAATGTCAACTAAATATGACTAAAGTAACTAGTAACGTTGTTTTGGTTCAGGATTTATGTAGTGACAACAGTTTGTGCAACGCTTTACAATATAACAGTTCAGTAGTTAGATGAAGGTGAGATAGACTTTCCTGAAGATTTGAGTTTTCAGGGATCACCTAAAGGTGGACAGAGAAGGAGATACAGATTGAGGTAGGGAGTTGTGAAGGATGGAAGAGACTCTAGAGAAGTCCAGTAAACGAGCATGGACATAGGAGACCAGGGGGCTAGAGAGCAAGAGGTCTTGGAAAGAGCGGAGGATGGTTTGGGTGATATATTGAGACTAGATTGGTGATGTAGCTTGGGGAAGAGTTGTGTATGGCATTGTATGATGTTAGCCTTTTTAATTTTATTAGTTGGATTATCTGAAGCCAGTGGAGTGTTTGGCAGAGAGGAGTGGTGGACAGTGAGTGGTTGGGTAAGGTGGATGAGTCTGGCAGCAGTATTCATGATAGACTGAAGAGGGAATAGCCTGTGTAGAGGTAGAGCAATGACAGCGGAGTGGCAATAGTCAAGGTGAGAGAGAATCAGGGAGTGAATGAGTAGCTTGGTGGTTTTATTGGGTATATTTTAAAGATGTCTTGGAGGGGGGACGTCTACAAGAGTTGGAAAATGATTGGAATTGAGGCAAAGGACAGGTCATAAAAATTGGAGCTGCTTACAATGGCTATGTGTAAGGTGCAGGATAATTTTTGTTGTAAGCTATAAATATCCATAAATTGCTTGGTTTCTTGTAAATGTGGGTTGCACATCAAAGCAAGTCAGGGTATGGTCCAATTTGGTGTTTCCCAACTCAGGATCAGGATTTCTAGACCTTTACACAACCAGGTTTATTAGACACAGGTTAAAGGAGACAAATTATTAATTTAGAAAAGCCCTGTAAAAGCCTGTTGGTTGTTCCTGATGACTGGTTTGATAAACCCTGCTATTTCACATGTCCAAGTAACGCTAGTAAGATGATGAATGATAACTTATTGACTATTATACATTTGCTAATACATCAGCTCCATTATTTTAATATTTTTTATTTTCTTCCTGCAGTACACTGTGTGATAACCTGCGCAGAGAGCGAGATCGAGCGGTCAGTGAGCTAGCGGAAGCATTGAGAAACCTTGATGACATGCGCAAACAGAAGAATGATGCCTCGAGAGAACTGAAGGAGCTGAAGTTAGTACAGTGTGTAAATCTTTTTCTTGACTTATAGATCATTGAAGCCTGTACAATTTGCTTGCCCTTACACTGATTTTTATTTTTTTTTAATTAAAGTGGTAGTAAAGGTTATATACTGATGTTTTACCTACAGGTAAGCCTATAATAAGGTACTGTAAATATCTCCTAAATGTGCCCCGTTCAGGCGATATTTAACTGCGTAGCCGCTGGTGACATCACTGGCACATGCGCTCTGAAAGAATGGCATACATGTGCCGTTCCTTCAGAGCCCTGTGCCATAAACAGTGACTCCCCCCGCGCATGCGTGGGAGTGACATCACAGCTTGTCCATTAAAAGGACCGGAGCCTGCGAACCCAGAAGAAAGACCGGGTGAAGATGGAAACCCTGTCAGCGGTGACAGCACACCGCTGGAGGGCTTAGTTTAAAGGCAAGTTTCATACTAGCACATTATGACATTGCTTTTCAGGGGAAAGGGTTTATTTAGTAGTTATTATTATAATAATTATTGTTATTATTTTATTTATTTTTTAGTTTCTCATTTACTACCGCTTTAAGGTAGTACCAGGGTACAATGAAAGTTCATAGTTGGTTTTTTAACCTCATTCAGTCAGGTTTAGTTTATTGCAGTGACAAGATGGATCTCAGAGTGGCATGTTTATTACCAATAAGAAAGTGTTAGTTTTTGCTGAAAAATGTTATTGGTAATGCAGACATGAGCCCTATTCATTCATGTGGAGAGTGTCATGTATTTAGATTTTTTAACTGACAGGTCCACTTTAAAGACCAGCGAAAATGGGGTGAATACTTATTGATTTGTAGCAACAGTTCAATTCCATTTCTTTACTCGCATTCATTATTTTACTGAGTGAGAATTTTTGCAATAAAAACCACAACAGCGGGTAAATTGCCCCAGCAAAACGTATGTTTTTACAAATTTTCTTAGCACTCCATGTGCCCACTATAAATAGTATGGTATCAAGGCATATACAAGTCTCACTGTAATGTAGTATATCAGATTAAGTCTCAACCCCTGTGGTAGCTGTAAAGGAGCTTCATCCTCTACACTGGTTTTTTACTTTTCCATTTACCAAACACTCTCCACCCTCTGAATAAACATGTTTAAGGTTGTTTTCTGCAATCATAGAAAATAATCCTTTTGGGATTGTTTGCATTGCGCTTAAAAAAAAAAAAAAAAAAAATGCCAGGCTTTCATGCACAGTATAGGACCACTACTTATAGGGATTAATGAACCTTCTAAGCAGTAGGGGGGGGGGGGGGTCATTCTATTTTAGTAAGTCCAGCATAATGCACTTTAGGCTCAGGCAACCACATAAAGGGCCATCTACATGCAGACTTGAAGGTAAGAATTCTTTATATTAGGAGTATTTCTGAATATAATACCTAAATAAAACCTAGCTGTATATTTTTTTTTTCCTCTGTTTTTGCTTCTAAGCTCCAGATGTCTCTAAACAGTTTGTGGTCCATATACAGACATTTTGTTTTTATAATTGCATTCACTATTAATCATGTACTCTTATCACTTTAAGAGAAAAAATGGATAATCACATTGAGAAAGAAGCCAGGTTCCGGCAGCTTATGGCTCATAGCTCTCATGATTCTGCAATTGATACAGACTCACTGGAGTGGGAGACGGAAGTGGTAGAGTTTGAGCGAGAGAGGGTAAGTAGGAAGGAATTAAACAAGAAAAGGCGCTGTTGAGTGGCATATATGTAACTTAAACTCTATAGCTTTAAAATGGTGTGTGTATATAATATAAAAACAACTTCATACTCGCTAGGTGAATTCAGCATCTATCCCCTGCCGGCTCTGCAGTGAGAACTGAGCGATCAAGCACTCAGTTCTCTCTCTCCACTCTGAGCAGAGACTGTCAGTCACCGACTCTCTGCTCTGCCCTTCCAGCACTCACTGGAGAGCTGGCCTGAGGAGGGCAGGAAGCAGCTGGTTCATGTTCTCAGTAGTGCGCTGAGAGTCTGAGCTAGCTGCCGGTCTGATATCTGGGTGAGACCTGAGATCTTTCCTCAGCCTGGACCGGCTGAAAACCAGTCACAGGAGTACAGAATGAACCGCACTCCTATGATCCATAGGAGAAATATAGCCAAAAAAGCTTTGGCCATACATCTCCTTTTAATGACTGTGATATATGTTATTATTAATATCATGCATTTTTGTGCCAACTACGCAGCCTTGGCTTCCTGCTGTGGGGAGCTAATTAATTACTGTGCTTTACTGTTGCTTCTCACAATGCATGTCAATAAGTGAGCCTACTGATTTAAAACTATACACTCCCTGTGTGACTGTCTTATCCCAATAGTTATGTGGTAGAGAGGTAACACTGAGCCAAATTCTATTACAAGAAAACAACTTTTGCGCCACAATAACTTAAATTGGTGTTACAAAACAATGTTCCCGACCAGTATGTGAATTCCTGTAGCTTACACTTGAAATGTATATCGTGAAATGACCTCCACGCTCCCTAAATCACATCTAGTGCTCAACCCTCAACATGCGGTAATCAAAACAAGTTGTAAGACAAAAAAATATAAAAAAAAATATATATATATATATATATATATATATATATATATATATATATATATATATATATATATATATATATATATATATATACATACATACATACATATACATATATATATATATATATATATATATATATATATATATATACACACCGTGTATAGTATGTATGGTTGCTGCATGCACACAATTGTATTCCTACAATGTATCTAAATGAGGAATCCAAAATAAGTGCAGCGCTACCACCTAATCATATAAACGCATCTGTAGTGCACATTTAAAACCGCTATATATAATATCCACACTGGGTAATCTTTTATATATATATATAAAATATACATATATACACACACATATATACATACACACACTTGTAAACATACCACTATAAAAACCTTATCCGTAATATGTACACAGACCATATAATATATAAATATATGTCATAGGAATAAAAAACGGTTTACGTGGAAAATGAGAATTCTTCTGAAATTAATTTGAAATCCATATAAAAAGTTGATGCACGAATAAACCAAGTCCAAAAAGGTATTTGTGACTACTTCTTGTCACCACTGTGCTCTCATCTTAAAGATATGTTCAATCATATCCAACGTGTAATCTCCTGATGTTGCTCAGTGCTGAGCATCCTGCAGTGTGGCCTCCCTCTAACCAGGGTGCTTGTCTCCTGTTGGGTATACTTCCTGGATGATGGGTGTACTGGTCCCTTTAAGAGCGCCGTGTCCACAGTATTAGTTACTCATGCGCCATGTAGGACTGAAGACTATGCTCGCAATTGTGTAAAATCATCAATAACATATTTTATTTGTATAAAAAAGGCTTACAGCTCAGTTAAAGTTCACCAGCGTAGGTAAAAACAATAAAACTTTCTGGTATGACGTTGTTTCCGGTGTGCGATTCCTCAAGAAGCTTGGAGAGAAGGAGACCACTGTTGGAGTGATCACTCGCAAGTGGAATAAATACAAAATAACCATCAATTGCCCTTGGTCTGGAGCTCCATGTAAGGTTTAACCTCATGGGGTTAGGATGATCATGAGAAAAGTGAGTGATCAGCCCACAACTACATGGGAGGAGCTTGTGAATGATCTCAAAGCAGTTGGGACCACAGTCCCCAAACAAACCATTGGTAACACAATACGCCGCCATGGATTGAAATCCTGCAGTGCCAGCAGGGTCCCCCCTACTCAAGAAGGCACATGTACAGGCCCGCCTGAAGTTTGCCAATGTAAATATAAATGATTCAGAGAAGGATTTGGAGAAAGTGCTGTGATCAGGTGAGACCAAAATTGAGCTCATTGACCTCAACTCGACCGCCGTGTTTGGAGGAAGAAAAAGGCTGACTATGACCCCAAGAACACCATCCCTACAGTTGCTAAGCTCCGAGTGCCAAGCAACAGCCAAGAAACCTTAAGGATTTAGAGAAGATCTGTAAAGAAGAATGGACTAAAATCCCTCCTGAGATGTGTGCAAACCTGGTAACCAGCTACAAGAAATGTCTTACATCTCATGTTTTGCTTGGGGATCAAATGTGTATTTTACTCACTGAACGGCAACTCTATTTATAACATTTGTATCGTGTTTTTTTCTGGATTTTTGCTATTCTGTCTCCATTTAAAATACACCTATGATAAAAAAAAATCTAGACACTTCGTTTCTTTGTAAGTGGGCAAACTTACAATTTCCCCACTGTATAGCTGTTTAAATGCACACTGTAGATGCGTTTATATGATTAGTTGGTACTTATCTGATTTATCATTTACACTTGAAATATGTTCCCACACCCCTAGGAAAATGTACAACGATAAAGTGTAGCGCTGCTTCCTCCAAACAAATGACTTCATAATTATAACAAAAATTCTCTGCTTGCTGGCTATTTAGTGCATACCACCTTAAAACTACTTAAGAGGGAAGACCAATGGTTTACCCCCTAAAGGGGAAGGCACTGTTTTCAACATAATACTATGGGTCCACCATCGGAAAGAGCATGGTGTGGGCCACCATTTGGCGAATTACAGTTGAGAGCACTTATCATGGAAAGATTCTGAAGAGACTAATAATTGGGCCTGAGTTATTGTTTGAATATTTTTCACACAGTTTTGGAATTGAATCACTGCATTTGTATATAATATGTGCATGTATAATTTCATTTGAAGTGTATGCTAACCCCCCAAAAAATATAATGGATCCTGCTCTTTTAAAGCATTTTATATGACCCAGTGCTTGTGTTGTGTCATTTGGCCTCCTGTAACACCTGAAATACCTGTCTGATCCTGCCATTTTCTACCTTCCTCTATGTAAACTGACCACTGTGTATCATGGCTGCTGAGCCCTGACACCGTGGTCAGTTTACATGCCTCCATCATCTCTGCAGCCCTGCTCTCTGCTCTCCTTTGTCCCCCCCCCCTCCCTGCAGTTCAGCTAGTGACCATGCCTGCCTGCCCCCTCTGCCCCTGCTGCTTGAATACCTGTATCATGTGTGATGGGAGGGCCCGTGGAACTCAGAATACATCTTATGTCTAAGTCACCCTGTGCCATCCTGAAAATATATCTTGGACTACTTAAAATATCTCCCAGGATGTATGTAGAGACTATTATTGGTTTGGTTGATTCTGAACTCAACCTGTTAATTGAGTGAGCTGATCACATTAGCCTCCAGGACTGGCTAGGAGCCAAACTGTTGATGAATAGGCTGAGGAGGGGGGGGAGATTGTTGTTTGTATTGTTAATTGTATTTAGCTCCAGCTATTGTGTTTATACTACTGTGTGAAGCTCGGTGCCCACAAGTCTGTCATCTGGTCTGGGTAAATTTTTTAGTTAATTAGCTCATGTTAATTATGTTAATTAGGTTACAGTTGTATTGTTAGAGGAGGTTCCAACGGCATATAAAGTCTTGTAATTTTGATTCTAAATAAAACAGTTCATGGTAGCAACAAGCAAGTGTCGCCTTGTTTTGTGCTCAGAGAGGTTGGAATATCTGATATCTGTATACAGACTGGGAGGAAGTGGTATATGACGGAAGCACTCAAGCGGAGTGTGGGATGTTCCATGACATTGGTGGCAAGCAGCGGGAAAGCTTCCTGCAGTCTGGGACATCCAAACTTCCATCTGGATCCAAGGTCCAAATAGCAGGAGAGGAAGAGGTACAGATACCAGCCGCCATGGATGAGGAATTCAGAAGGAGGTTGCGAGAGATGCAGATACAGCACAGAGGACCAGTGTCAGACCAGGTCCTGCTGGGATGGTGTGATTCTATTCGCTGCAAACTCTGGAAGGAAGCGCTAGCCCGTGAGCAGTGACACCAGGGAAAAGTTCTCCCCTCCATCGAGGAAAGGTACTGGTCGCAGTACAGACTGCGGGTGCGGTTTTTGGGAGAAAAACCACACAAGAAGCAGACAGCTGAATTAAGCAGGCTGGTCTGGGCAGAGATAAAGCTGGATGAGAGCTACAGAGCCCTCCGGTGGCATGTATCCCAAGCATGTCCCTGGATAGCAGATGACAGCCCAATGGAAGGCTTAAGCTACGGTGGCTTTGGACTGTTGTATATGAAGCTGACAGGGGACTCTAACTTTGGGAGTGATTTGGAGTGGCGGTTGGACGAAATCATGGATTTCAGAGAAGGGCTACTGAACATTCCGGAAGATTTGGAGTTTCTGGCCGTTCAGGAATGGGAGCTAGAGATCGCCTACAGACGGCTGCTAGACATTGCTCAGTGCCAGGGCTGGGCTCCCTTTGCCTGGGACTATCAGGAAATACCAGCTGACAACCCTGAAATCCTGGCTGAAGAGTCCGTAATGTGGCAGAGCAATAGTGTGCTTTGCCAACCTGCCCCCACAGCTAGGGAGGCGGAGGTCTTATGGCGGATGCAGCAAGTGCTGACTGACCTTGATGATCCTGTTTCTGCATGGGATGATCTTGGATGGAGGAATGTGCCTGTCCAGCAGCATGCCAGAGAATCTGCAGTGGAAAATCTGGAGATTGCCATCCCCAAACCTGAAGTGCTGGCAACAGGGCAGAGCTCTGCTAACCTCTGCCCAGCACTGATAGCATCTTCTAGATTCCATGGACAGGAGATGGTGAACCTCCATCCCCAGACACCAGTTGCAGAGACAGGGGATTTGATAGACTTTTCTGCTGAGGAAGAACCATCGAGTGAGCCCCCAGCAGAAGAGTTGGGATTAGGGCCAAACTTCATTGCGCTCTGCTCAGCACTGATGGCATCTTCTGAGTTCCACGGACAGGAGATGGTGAACCTCTATCCACAGACACCAGTTATAGAGGTAGGGGATTTAATAGACTTTTCTGCTGAGGAAGAACAACCTGATGAGCCTCCAGCAGAAGAGCTGCTATTGGGGCCAAACTTCACTGTGCTCTGCCCCGCACCAACAGCAGTATCTGTGGAGTTACAGGGAACTTCCCCAGCTGAAGCACTGGCAACCGGGCAGAGTGCTACCAACCTCTGGCCATCACCGGCAACAACTACAGAGTTCCAGGGAGGTTGGGCAGTCGGCCTCCCTCCCCAACAGGTAGCCGGAGCAGATGGTGTGGGGTTTCCAGCAGAAGGGCTGGCAACAGGGCCGAGTACTGCTGGACTCTGCCCTCAACTAACAGGAGATGGATTTCCTGTGAAGGTGGATGGGACTTCAGTCTCCACCTGTATACTCCAGGGATGCTGGGCAGTCGGCCCAGATCCCCAACAGCATGACAGAGTGAGCCCAGACACCCTGTCTTCTCTCCAGTGGCAGAAAGGACTCCAGGGAGAAGGGCCAGTCCAGGCCTCTCCCCAGCGGCAGATATGTTCTCTGAGAGGCAGAGGTTGGCTGGGTGAGTAATGCTTTGTTTGGAACTATTTATTTGGGGTACTGTGTGGGTACAGGCAGTAGAGGACTGGAACTACTTACTAACTTCGGAGTCAACCCATCTGGGGTCTCCTCCTGTGTTAGTCTTCTGCCGAAAGGGGAGACGGGAGGGCCCGTGGAACTCAGAATACATCTTATGTCTAAGTCACCCTGTGCCATCCTGGCACAGGGTGAGTGAGAAAATATATCTTGGACTACTTAAAATGGGACAGTAATATTTGTCCACAATATCTCCCAGGATGTATGTAGAGACTATTATTGGTTTGGTTGATTCTGAACTCAACCTGTTAATTGAGTGAGCTGATCACATTAGCCTCCAGGACTGGCCAGGAGCCGAACTTTTGATGAATAGGCTGAGGAGGGGGGGGAGATTGTTGTTTGTATTGTTAATTGTAATTAGCTCCAGCTATTGTGTTTATACTACTGTGTGAAGCTCGGTGCCCACAAGTCTGTCATCTGGTCTGGGTACATTTTTTAGTTAATTAGCTCATGTTAATTATGTTAATTAGGTTACAGTTGTATTGTTAGAGGAGGTTCCAACGGCATATAAAGTCTTGTAATTTTGATTCTAAATAAAACAGTTCATGGTAGCAACAAGCAAGTGTCGCCTTGTTTTGTGCTCAGACAGGTTGGAATATCTGATATCTGTATACAGACTGGGAGGAAGTGGTATATGGCGGAAGCACTCAAGCGGAGTGTGGGACGTTCCGTGACATCATGTATGCACCATCAGCTCAATATCTGCGATCACAATGACCGGCTGGCTCTCTCCTCTTCTCCTCCTTTTCCCCTCCCAACTGACTTCAGCGTGGGAATCTCTGCCCTGCCCCCTGCATCTGTCAGAAAGGGAGGGAGCCAACCAGTCATGCGATCATGGATATTGGCTCTGAAATGAGGTATATGCAGCATTTAATTTTATAAATCACACACACAGAGGGGACACTGCAATAGGAGACAGCGCTGATGGTACATACATGTTAGAGTGGTTTAACAACCACTTTAAGTAGTTTTAAAGTGGTATGCACTAATCGACCTGCATGCTGGGAATCTTCTTATCATTTTAAAATAGTTTGTTTGAGGTAGCAGTGCTGCATATAATTGTTTTGTATATTCTTATAGGGGTAACACTGAGCCATTTCGAGCATCCCTTAGTGTTTGATCTACTCATTTCCCGTTTCAGGGCAATAAAAACTATGAAAAAGCGTGACAAATTTTGTCAGGTAAATACCGGAAACATGCCCCAGTATCCTACTATAGCGGCCACAGAATGGAGACCTTGTACAATAAAAAGTATATGATTTTATCTACTAAGATTAAAAATTAGTGCGTTTGGTTTAATATGTCAACGTTTCTCCAACCATTTGGCTTCCTCAGGAACCAGACCTAGAAATGATGGATTGCCTAAAACATAATATTAGTAACAGATGATGGGGATGGGGATGATGAAATCATTTATCAAGATGATAATGCATCTTGCCATAGAGCAAAAACTGTGAAAAAATTCCTTGAAGAAAGACACATGAGGTCAATGTCATGGCCTGCAAACAGTCCGGATCTCAATCCAATTGAAAATCTGTGGTGGAAGTTAAAGAAAATGGTCCATGACAAGGCTCCAACCTGCAAAGATGATTTGGCAACAGCAATCAGAGAAGGCTGGAGCCAGATTGATGAAGAGTACTGTTTATCACTCATTAAGTCAATGCCTCAGAGACTGCAAGCAGTTATAAAAGCCAGAGGTGGTGCAACAAAGTACTAGTGATGTGTTGGAGTGTTATTTTGTTTGTTTTTCATGATTCCATCATTTTTTCCCTCAGAGTTGAGTGATTCCATAATTTATTCCCTGTGCTTGTTCTATAAATCTAACTGTTACTGGCCACCACAATTATTTTTCTTGATTTCTTTTAGTGTTTCTTAAAGCCAGAAAGTTGCCATTTTAAATGCCTTTAGTTTTTGGCCATGTCTGTGATCTGCTTTTTTTCTACAACAATAAACAACTGAAGGAACATCCTCAGGGACTGGTGATTCCATAATTTTTGCCAGGGGTTGTACATATAAAGAAGTGAATAAGTGGTCAAAAGATGCCAAGGGGCCTCCTCAGAATTATGTACAGAGCTCAAAAAACCTGCACCAGGAACTTACAGTATCTCAGAAAAGTTAGTACACCCCTCACATTTTTGTAAATATTTTAACAAATCTTTTCATGCGACAACACTGAAGAAATGACACTTTGCTACAATGTAAAGTAGTGAGTGTAGAGCTTGTATAACAGTGTAAATTTTCTGTTCCTTCAAAATAACTCAACACACAGCCATTAATGTCTAAACCACTGGCAACAAAAGTGAGTACACCCCTAAGTCAAAATATCCAAATTGTGCCCAATTAGCCATTTTCCCTCCCCAGTGTCACGTGACTAGTTTGTGTTACAAGGTCTCAGGTGTGAATGGGGAGCAGGTGTGTTCAATTTGGTGTTATCACTCTCACTCTCTCATACTGGTCACTGGAAGTTCAACATGGCACCTCATAGCAAAGAACTCTGAGGATCTGAAAAAAAGAATTATTGCTCTACATAAAGATGGCCTAGGCTATAAGAAGATTGCCAAGACTTTGAAACTGAGCTGCAGCACGGTGGCCAAGACCATACAGTGGTTTAACGGGACCGGTTCCACTCAGAACAGGCCTCGCCATGGTTAACCAAAGAAGTTGAGTGCACATGCTCATATCCAGAGGTTGTCTTTGGGAAATAGACGTACGAGTGCTGCCAGCATTGCTGCAGAGGTTGAAGGGGTGGGGAGTCTGTCAGTGCACACTGCATCAAATTTAGTCTGCATGGCTGTTGTCCCAATAGGAAGCCTCTTCTAAAGATGATGCACAAGAAAGCCCGCAAACAGTTTGCTGAAGACAAGCAGACTGAGGACATGGATTACTGGAACCATGTCCTGTGGTCTGATGAGACTACGATAAACTGATTTGGTTCAGATGGTGTAAAGCGTGTGGCGGCAACCAGGTGAGGAGTACAAAGACAAATATGTCTTGCATACATTCAAGCATGGTGGTGATAGTGTCATGGTCTGGGGCTGCATGAGGGCTGCCGGCACTGGGGAGCTACAGTTCATTGAGGGATCTATGAATGCCAGCATGTACTGTGACATACTGAAGCAAAGAATGAGCCCCTCCCTTCAGAGACTGGGCAGCAGGGCAGTATTCCAACATAACGACCCCAAACATACCTCTAAGATGACCACTGCCTTGCTAAAGAAGCTAAGGGTAAAGGTGATGGACTGGCCAAGCATGTCTCCAGACCTAAACCCTATTGAGCATCTGTGGGGCATTTTCAAATGGAAGGTGGAGGAGTGCAAGGTCTCTAACATCCACCAGCTCCGTGATGTTGCCAGCTGAAGCTCAGTGCTGGAAAGTAATGGTGGCCACACAAAATATTGACACTTTGGGCCCAATTTGGACATTTTCACTTAGGGCTGTACTCACTTTTGTTGCCAGCGGTTCAGACATTAATGGCTGTTTATTTTGAGGGGCCCGCAAATATACACTGTTATACAAGCTGTACACTCACTACTTTACATTGTAGCAAAGTGTAATTTCTTCAGTGTTGTCACATGAAAAGATCTAATAAAATATTTACAAAAATGTGAGGGGTGTACTCACTTTTCTGAGATACTGTAGATGTTAAACTGTTCCATGTGGCAAAAGGCGTGTTCCAAGAATCAATTGAAGTGGAATCAGCAGTTCCAGGATTGTTACCTTACACTGTAAGGGGATATACGAATTGGAAAGATGTAGGTAAGACTCTTACTCAGTAGTCTGTGTGAACACGCAGAAGAGGTAACTGGTAAGCCACGCCACTTACCGCATTAATGAATGGGTAAGGTGACTGAAGGAGCAATGTGTAATCTCTGAGAATACTGTTTAATGTAGGGCCCCACAGCAAGTCACCATGGGCCATCAGCAAAGTTTTCCATAGAGAACTTCACAAAGCTCAGCATAATTAAACTGAAATAGATAGGACAAATGTCCTTAATAATTATAGATCTATTGGCTGCAATGGCCCCAATGGAAATAGCATCTGCCAGACTGACTTATACAAGGGGTCGATCTACACTCACTGAACGGTTTCAATATATCGCCACACACGCCGCCATCCGAGGCTGCCCTGTCGGTGCCGGTTCTATTCACTCTCCCCGTGCCATACGTCACCCATCATCGCGGGGATCATGTACGATAATGATGCCATCACACGACAACCCGCCAATGTCACTCATGCACAATTTGCGCATGCCAACGCGTGTATCCATGGCTAGATTGTGAGCAGAAAATGAGGACACAACTCCTCAGACTGCCAGGTGGAGGAAGAAGTTGGCATCAGATGAATATGTGTGCAGTCTTCTCCAAGGGGAGGTTTGCTAGATTCCGGCCACATGTTTTGATTTGGTATTGTTACATAGATGATGTAATTGTGTTTTGGACTGGTACGGAACCAGAACTGTTGGAATTCATGGGCATAATGGAAGTCAACCATTTCAATTTGAAATTTACTATGCATCATGATGTACAATCTATTCCATTTTTGGATTTCAGAATCTTTAAACATTCTGATGGGTCGATTGGAACGACATTTTATCAGAAATCCACGGGGGCGTGGCTTGGCGCCGGACTTTAATGGACGCCTAATCCCTGAGCTCCGGTCCTCAGAGGGTTTCACAGCAGCCTCAAAGAGCCATCCGTTAGCCAAAACATGGGGAAATCTAAGGGGAACCCGTCCCCATCCCGTTCCCGATCCCCGCGGAGACCCGACTCACAGGCAGGCCGCAGCATTCCGGAGATCTTCCGGACGCAGGCACGCGAGGCCCCGGCCTCATCTCAGGCCTACTCGGCCACAGCGCGCTCCTCCAGCCTCAGCCCCTCTGGCAGGCACAGGACTCAATCGCCCGCTCGGCATGGGGTCACAGCACACCCCCTAAACATGGGGGACCTGAGAATAGTGGCAGAGGATATCAAAGCCACCTTCGCATCGGTCATCTCAGACCTGAGGAGAGACATCCACTCCATGACGGTCCGCATGGACACCGTAGAAGAAGCAACAGCTCAAAATGAGAACTCCATCCACAGGCTCCAGGCATCATCCCAGGCACATTCCGTCCAGCTCAGAGACCTGCACAGATACATGGAAGACCTGGACAATCGCGGCAGACGACACAACTTACGGGTAAGAGGCATGCCAGAATCGATCTATCACACACAACTTACCCAGGCAACCGTAGCTGTCTTCAACGATCTCCTAGGCAGACCCCCCGAGACCCCTATTGATTGTGAACGCTTACACAGGGCTCTCAGGCCACGGGGTAGAGACACTGACCCTCCCAGAGATGTGATATGCTGCCTAGTTAACTTTAAGCTGAAAGAAGAAATCCTTCGTAGGGCCAGAGACCGTCGCAATCTTTCATGCCAAGGCTCAGAAATAAAAATCTTTCAAGATTTATCACCTATCACCCTACAAAATAGAAGAGACTTACGCCCTCTCCTTGATATACTACGCACGAACGGAATTCAATACCGCTGGAAGTTCCCTTTCTGCCTTTCAGCGTCAACACAAGGGCGAACGGCTAACCTGAGAGTGCCTGAAGATCTCACCTCATTCTGTGAGACTCTGAACATACCTTGCATTGAACTGCCCGACTGGTACCGCTCTCTCAGACCTCCACAACTCAGACGGTCCAGCTCCATGGATGCCATCCCTGTGCGTGATGAGTTCCACATAAGAAGACGCAGAGCCAACTCTCCCAGGGCCAACACTTCCACAGGACCCAGGAACCCAACAAACAACAGCCCCACAGCTTCTCCTGCCCACAGAAGACCTCGCCACGGCGGTGCCGACTAATGGGGTGACCCACCCCTATCTTCGATTGATCGCCTGAACTCATTTCACCCCCTACACCACGAAGGCCTTCGCAAGACAGACGTCACTCCACAGTATAACCATCCGATTTCCCACAATTGATCCCCCTACAACCCAGAAGCAAGACGGCTGGACTCAAAGAACCACCACAATCCCTCACCTCCCCCGCATCTAGCCCAAAATGGACGCTTTTTGTTCAGCCCCACAGACTGGCCCTACCTGTGAAAACATCCCCCACCCCTCTACCCCCCTCCTTAGTACCAGTATGCTCACCTAGCTAATTTAACACAGTCTTCAAGCAATGGAACATTGGACACGCAAGTATAACAGGAACCTGCACGAAGTTAACTTTTGTTTGTGACAGTTATATAACCCCCCAAATTACAATAGCTCCTTTCCTTATTCTATCTCCACCTCGCCAATATGTCACCCCCATAACCCATCCCCCAAATGGGTCGCCTTGAACCTCCCCAGGCGAGTACCATTCCCTAAGGTGACAGACATATGTCACATTCCCAGGCTAGAACCCCCCCCCCTATCTTAACTGACACCCTTGCTGAAAAATGAACCGAGGCTGACACTTGCTTGATGATGATGTTGTCTGTCAGTAATGTTGATTCATCCCTAGAGGGGCGGTTCCACACAGAACCTCATCAACACCATTAATTCCGCCCAAGCTCCACATACCCTACCCTTACTCTTATACCCCCAACATTAAGAGCTGACTCTCATATGCTCGGGTACCCCCCCCCCCCCACCCACCTAACCAAGAGATCACCCAAATGATTAACGGGTATCTAAACCTAGGCATCCCCTAAGATGATGATTAAGACATAACCGGCATTCCCCAATGCCCATAATAACAACACTACTCTGTGTGGAACCGCTCATCCGGTTGATATATGGCCGGAAAGAGTTATTAAGTTATCTTCAGCTAAGTTGAAACCCATAGGAAGCTAATGTTCCAGCTAGGAGATACTAGTTTCATTACTGTTATTGTCTTTATCTGAATGTTCGTAACACAATGTCCTAAGGTTTATGGTGAATCTTGACAGACACCTCACCAAATGTATGGCTGACCCAGCATAGGGCAAGCCTAAGACCAGGGCACGTAACTTGTTATGATTTCTCATTCTACTTTTTTACCTGTTTTAATACTCTCGTTTCGTTATTAATAGTTCAACGCAACATGACATGTTTGTCTTTTGGCAACCAAGCAAAAGAACCCGAGGGGGACCTCCGGCATGTGTGAAAGACCCCACACTCCGCCTGGTCATGGGTCTCGATACTTCCACATCCTGATGTAAAGACACATGAGTAAACCAGGCCAGACCACCTTTATGGTGAAATCTCAGACTATCTGTTCTTATACAGTGTGGGACTCGATCGCACAGGCTGGAGGCCTACCCGGAGAGTAAGTCAAGCATAAACAACGCTAGAATTGTTTACTAAATATATAGTCTGGTTAATGTTATAAGATTGATGGTACAGATGACCCCTTACTTGTCTCTCGAATTATCTAAACGACTCACAACTAGACGTCCGCTCCAATTTCCCCGCAATAGCTAGGGCCGACTTCCCCTACTCAGGCGGACTCACTCACCTGCCCTAAAAGACCTCACACGATACTTTATCTTAGGCAATGACGCTAATTTAAATCTAAGACCCCCCCTCATCTCATTTGATCCATAATCCCCAAGACTAACACTGTAACCTACAGGCTCACTCCTCTATCTTAACCTCCCACACCCCTCTGAGGACCAGAGGACTACACTCTATCTCTAACCCGTCACCACCGGCTCCCTCCACCTCCCCACACAACGGGAACCTATCTTCCCCGTTGACTTACACCGGATAACACATTATCCCATAAGAAGGGTCTCTGAACCCTTCTTTACCTCCGGTACACCCAGATCCCACATATCCTTCTTGATCTTTTTCTAACCTTTCTCCTTCCTCTCCCCCCCCCCCCCTTTTTTTTTTTTTTTTTTTTTTTCTCTGCCCCATCTCTTCCCTTCTTCTCCCGTTCCCCCTCTCCCCTCCCCTTCCTCTACCCTTACAGCCCCCTTTCCCCCTCAAACTTTCTAAGCCCATTTTCACTTCCCGCACACCCCTTGACTGCCTCCCCGGTCTCCGTCTCCTCCACTTCGCCTCCGCAACTCCTCCTGATCCATCTATACTCCCACGATCCACCCCTAACATACCCGAAGAGGTAGACTGACTAAACCGACATTAGAGCACATCCTTTTAAAGCATGTCGCACACACCACCTACCACCAAACACGACACACTAAAAGTGACATCCCTAAATGTAAAAGGGCTCAACATACCAGAAAAACGCAGCCAAGTCCTGTCTATGATGCACAAACTAAAATCCGACATAGTTTTCCTCCAGGAAACCCATTTTCGTGCAGACAAGGTTCCTAAGCTTACAAACCACTGGTTCCCTCACTCCTACCATTCTACCAACCCACAAGCAAAGACCAAGGGAGTTTCAATCCTGATCTCCAAAAACTTAACATGGGAACTCAATGACTCACTTATTGACAAGGAAGGCAGATATATCGTTTTAAAAGGCAAGATACAGGGCCGTCCTGTAACTCTAGCTAATATTTACAGCCCCAACTCTGCACAATCCAGCTTCTTTAGACAGATCTCCCAACTTTTATCAGGCTTCTCTGCCGGTCTAACAATACTCGGAGGAGACTTTAATGTAGCCCTATACCCAATCCTAGATACCTCTTCAGGATCCACATCACTGCCATACCGAACTCTGCGCCAAATCAAACTGCATCTGAACGACCTGCTCTTACATGACACCTGGCGCACTCTCCACCCCAATGTCAAGGACTATACATTCTTCTCCGCCCCTCACGACAGATATTCCAGAATTGACTATCTTTTCCTCTCCCAACCAGACCTTCCATTCCTTTCCCATGCGACAATTGAACCAATGGTCCTATCTGATCACCACCCCATCACGATGACACTGACCTTCCCTGAACATCAGAATGTTTCAAAAATCTGGCGCTTAGACTCTACACTCTTGACCTCAGAAGGAGATATCACAGACATTAGACAAACCATACACAACTTCTTTATCGAAAATGACAATGAAGACACATCTCCACTAACACAGTGGGAGGCCCATAAATGCGTCTTAAGGGGCAAGCTTATTGCCCTCAAAACGTCGCGGAAAAAAGCCCACCAAGCCAGTATCCTAAACCTGATCCAGAAGATTAAAACCCTAGAACTAGCTCACAAACAGACTCAGGCCCAACAAACATATCGAGAACTTACACAAACGAGAGAACTTCTACTCACAGAACTGTCACAAAAAACAAAACGTAAATTCATCCTACAACAGAAATTGTTCTATGAATTTGGAAATAAAAGCGGAAAGTATCTGGCCCGAGCCATTCAGAAAAACAAAGCACGTTCCAATATCCACACGATCAACGACGCCCAAGGTAGAGCGAAAGTCACAGCCCCAGACATAGCCTCCCAATTCGAAGCGTACTACTCCACACTGTACAATCTCGGCACAACTACCGACGGTGCATCCAATAACAAAGATAGACGATCCCTCATTAAAAGCTTTCTAAAGGAACATTGCCCTAAACCGATTGACAGAGAAGATGCTCGCCAATTAGAACTCCCCATTTCAGAAGCTGAACTCAAAAATGCAATCAAACAGCTAAAAGCCGGAAAGAGTCCGGGCCCAGACGGCTTCACAGCCGTATACTTTAAGACCTTCATAGAGACACTCACAGGCCCCTTTCTCAAAGCCTTCAACTCCCTGTCCTCCTCCACGCTCCCCTTCCATAGACTCCTTGAAGCCCACATTACAGTTATACCAAAGGAGGGAAAAGACACGACCCTAGTAAGTAATTATAGGCCGATCTCCCTATTAAATGTCGACATAAAATTGTATGCAAAAATCCTAGCCAACCGCCTGCTTCCCCTGTTACCATCACTGATAGATGGAGACCAAGTCGGTTTTATTCCGGGTTGAGAGGCAAGGGATAACACCATTAAAGCCATAAATCTCCATCACTGGATGACTACTAATAAACATAAAGGTTTCTTTCTATCATTGGATGCGGAGAAGGCGTTTGACAGACTGGCATGGGACTACATGGGGGCAGTGCTACGACACTTAGGCCTCCATAATCGCATGTTTAACTCAATCATGTCGCTATACACGACACCCACGGCCAGAGTTAGGATTAACGGACATCTGTCAAGCGCCTTCTCCATAACCAACGGAACGAGGCAAGGATGCCCACTTTCCCCTATCCTCTTTGTGTTGACCCTTGAACCTCTCCTGAACTGCCTCAGGAGAAATGAGGATATTAAAGGCATACCCATAGCAGGCCGCACTTACAAGTTAGCAGCCTTTGCCGACGATATCCTGCTTTCCCTTAGCGAGCCCCACATTTCTATTCCAAACTTATTAAAATATTTCCACCTCTTCCAACGCATCTCTAATTTTAAAATAAACTTCACCAAATCACACGCCCTAAATGTCACTATCCCAAAAGAAACAGTTGCGCAGTGTGAATCCAACTTCCCTTTCCAATGGCGACAAAACGCAATTAAATACCTTGGCATTTACCTTACAACGAACCTATCAGACCTTTTTGCACAAAACTATCTTCCCATCCTCAGAACGATCTCTGCTGATCTCAAAAATTGGAACAAACCCCAATTTTCCTGGTTCGGGCGGGCAGCGATTATTAAAATGAATATTCTCCCCCGCATTCTATATATCCTACAAGCTATCCCCATCAAACTCCCCCCGTCATTTTTCTTATCCTATAGAAGGCTTTGTACTGAATTTCTATGGAAACAAAAATCTCCGAGAATCGCACATGATCTTCTGACAAAACCCAAGACAAAGGGGGGCATTGGGCTTCCAGATCTGAAAAAATATTACTGGGCCTGCCACCTTACCCGTATTGTGGACTGGTCATTACACACCCAACTCAAAGACTGGGTCAGACTGGAGGGATCACTGTCCCCCTTTCCACTAAAATCCGCACCCTGGCTGGCATCGACACATATCCCCTCCATTCTCAAAGAACACCCTCTCATTGGACCGACCCTGGATTGTTTCAGGGAAACATGCCGTAAGCTACACATTTCATCCTCCCCGGGCCCTTTGACTCCTATAAGACAGAACCCTGCCTTTCCTCCGGGCATGTCCATACAATTCCTAGCGAATCAATGGCAATCCCCCGACATGCTGGCACACCAGTTCTTCCGAGACGGATCTTTTCTAGATCGCCTCACACTGACACCCGCCACCACCAGGGACCCTTTACCGCTCTGGACTTACTTTCAAATTCGACATTTTTTAAAGGAAGCCAACCGCGACTCTTCTATATCCAGAACACTTACTCCTTTTGAGCACTTATGCTCTCAATCCAATCCCCAACAACATTTAATCTCCAGTATATACGCTATACTATTTACTGAAACCTCCTCCAAAGAAGGGAAAGCCTGCAAATCCTGGGAAAGAGAATTACAAACAGAACTAGAAGAAGACCAATGGGAACACATATTCACGATTGCCCATAAAGGCTCCCTGAACGTATCCATTCAGGAAAATAACTATAAGACCCTGACACGATGGTACCGAACCCCAGCTATCTTGAATAAAATTAATCCCTCATTCCCCAACAAATGCTGGAGATGTGGGGATGAACCAGGCACACTGTTACACATCCTGTGGGCATGCCCAGCTATTCAATCATTCTGGACGCAAGTCCGAGAACTCACGGAATCAATTTCAACCTATAACTTAGACCACACGCCAACACAATGCCTGTTTCATCACTCAGATTTATCCACGTCGTACTACCGTAAAACATTGATCTTACCCCTTCTAAATGCAGCGAAAATGTGCATACCTAGACACTGGGGTACACCTCATTCTCCGACCATCCAAGAATGGCTCACACAAGTAGATAAAATAGCAGAAATGGAAGAACTTATTTCCATCTCACGAGACTCCCCAGATAGATTCTCTAAGACGTGGGCATGCTGGACCCACTTTCGGTCAACCGACAGATACCTAACACTGATGACATAATTGTTGACCTGGACCCACCCATTCAAACTCACCACCCACCACCCTCAATATGTATTGCACAGCCCTCTCAACCTCACCACTCCTATACCTATTCTTCTCCCCCGGCTGACATGGACCCCCCACCCCTAAATAAGGGATGAGTATGGGGGGCCACACGTCAAAATTAGCCCAATTTCACTTTCCAAGAGTGGAGATCGAACAAACCTGACCTGCTCCACCTTAAAACAACACCAAACCGAACCTATACCACAAGTGGCGGAGACCGGGGAGACAGGCACTCCTCTAGCCCCCTTCTCCCCCCCCCCCTTTGTTCCCTTCCCCCCCCTCAAGTCTCTTAGTCACCCCTCCCTCCCCCCCCTTCTCTCCTCTTTTACTCCCACCCCCCCATCTTCTTTTTATTTTTTCTTCCTTTCCTCCCTTTTCTTTTCTTCTTTTATATATTTATCATTGTCCACCTACAACCCCTTTTGGCCCCTTACACGGTTTGGATCTCCTAGCAGAGCTCCCAACCAACACCTCTACCTTAGACGTGGATTGAATTGTCATACAATTCCCTATGCCATCACCCAATGATTGGGAATCCTCCTCTGAGAAACATGACAGCGACTTGAAGGAAGGGGGAGGGAAAAGGGGAGGAGAAAAGGAAGCAGAAACATCTTATGCCACAATATTAAACTTCAACCTCTCGATAGTCATTTCAATATGTTACCAGATTTAATATAAAACCCCTCCCGCGCAGACATAGTATATCGTAAATCATCAACAAGAGAATCTCTGTTACTAGTCAATTCACGGTTACTTTTGTCCCAATCGTAAGAATCTATGTATATTCCCCATCTTTTGTACAACTGTATGATGATAATGTGATACTGTCATATTGTACTATTTTTCTTTTAATAAAATCTTTTTTGGAAAAAAAAAAAAAAAGAAATCCACAGCTGCCAATACCATACTCCAAGCCAAAAGTGCCCATCCCAAGCCGCCTTATTAGAAATATACCTTACAGCCAATACCCATGTCTACGACGTATTTGTGATCCCTGCGGCAATGGGTGGCGTATGGTGCGGCAGGGGTATTGTAGACCTCGGATGGCGGCATGTGTGGCGATTATATATTGAAACAGTTCGGTGAGTGTAGATCCACACCTTGTATGAGTCGGTCTGGCAGATGCAATGTGCACTGGGGTCATTGCGGCCAATAGATCTATCATTATTAAGGACATTTGTCCTTTCTATTTCAGATTAATTATGCTGAGCTTTGTGAAGCTCCCTATGGAAAACTTTGGTTATGGCCGATGTTGACTTGCTGTGGGGCCATACATTATACAGTATTCTCTGAGATTACACGTTGCTTCTTCTTTACCCATTTTTTATTGCGGTAAGTGGTGTGGCTTACCTGTTACCTCTTCTGTGTGTTCACATAGACTACTAAGAGCCTTACCTATTATCTTTCTAATTCGTATATCTCCTTCTAGTATGAGATATCAATCCTTGAACTGCTCATTCCGCTTTAATCAATCCTTGGAACACGCCTTTTGCCACATTAATCAGACAGTTTTACATCTAAGTTCTTGGTGTATGTTTTTTAGCTTTGTATAAAATTTTGAGGAGGCCCCTCGTCTTCCTTTGACCACTTATTCACTTCTTTATATGTATAGGGCCGCTGTGCTGGGTTGGGTCTTAGCCGGTGGTACTCCTATGCCTGCCAAAAGCGTTGGAGCTGGTCGGTTGACTGCCGGGTGTCATTGGTAGGAGCATGCAGTATTTATTTTGGCTGAATGATGCATATTACATTGTTATGTCTATGCCTGTTACTAATATTATCTTTTAGGCAATCCATCATTTCTATGTCTGGGTCCTGAGGAAGCCAAATGGTTTGCGAAATGTTGACCGAACAGACAATAGCACATCATATATATCGCATTGTTTGTTTTTGATTTTGAACCAAACACATTCATTTTATGTTTTGTAGATTCCAAGTTTAGTATGTTTCTATACTGCTTATGTTTGGGGTTTTTAATCTTTGTACAATAAAATGTGATTTTATCTATGTCTCCATTCTGTGGCTGCTATAGTCAGCTATTGTAGGATACTGGGGCATGTTTCCAGTATTTACCTAACAAATATGTCTGTACTTTTGAATGAGGCCAAAGCCCTTTATTGAGTCTGTCTATGAAAAGGTGAGCATATAAAACATGTAAAGGTCTGTGTAAAAAAACTTACTTTTACACCAATAGAAATATATAATTCTATGATAATAATTGAAAATGCATGCTTACTAAAAATACACTGTACATTCCCTTTAAACAACAACATTAGTCCAACTCTGAACAGGAAAGATGACATCTGTATCAAGCATTGTATATATAATTTGTTACTGACACTGCTTTTTTTAAAGGAGGATATGGACCTTAAGGCTCTGGGATTTGATGTGGCAGATGGAGTGAACGAACCCTTCTTTCCAGGAGACAGTGGCATTTTTGTGACAAAGGTT